>NC_092383.1:90820920-91045920 GCF_030028105.1 Mobula birostris | reverse complement strand
TCTCTGCCACCTCCCCTGGTGCCCCGCCCTCACCATTCCCAGCATCCTTTGCTCCCACTAGATTTACAAACTCGCTCTCCACTCCACATTGACAAATACAAGACTATGCAAAAGTCTTAGGCACCATGGCTATATATGTGAGGCCTCTGACAGTCAGGGTGAGCATGGATGTTGCATCCTAACTATCTAGATACACAAGCCAGGGCAGTACAATATGGAGTGCAAGCTTGTTGCCCATGTCATCCACTCCACGCAGCTGATCAACCCAAGTGAATGTCAGTTTGGCACCAGTAGCATCACAAGAGTTGCCAATCAATGTTGAACTCAACGTAGGACTGCCTTACATGTTTCCAGATTTCCCCTTGGGATTTACTCCTGAGGCCTTCCCCATGAATGGGTGGAGCCACAAGGTAGCAGAGGTTTGAGATCAGAGTTTTCCTTCTCCTTGATGAGCTGACAAGCCCCATCTGCCCGAAGCAACTGATTTTAAGGCACCAGTGACCCACTTTTTCCCCTTCTCCTGTCAGCAGAAACGGTTCCGCCAAGCTTAGTAACTAAGCCACACCTGAAGGTCAGGAGCTGGACTTGGTTGTCGGAGGCACATGCCATTGGGAGCATTTAATAGGTAGTGGGAGCTTATCTCCAACAACACCCTGGCTATAACAACCTTAAGGAACCATAGCTATAAATATATATACTTATCTTTTTTATGTGTGCCTAAGATTTTTACACAGTACTGTGGTTCTGAGAGCCGCCATCAAGACCTTTTTTTGGCTTGAAACATCGACTGTTTATTCCCCTCCATAGATGCTACCTGACCTGCTGACTCCTCCAGTATTTTGTGCGTGCTTCCCCGCACATGTCACTAATAAATTGCAAGGGCACAATGAGGTAGATTGGGAGATAGAGTTCACCTTTAGCGCATGAGAGACCTTTTCAGGAGTCTGATAACACTGGGATAGCAGCTGTCCTTGAGCCTGGTGGTACTTGTTCTCAAGCCTTTGCCAGTGGGAGGGAGCAGAAGAGAGAATGATGGGTGTGGGGTGGGGGGTGTTCTTCGATTACATCAGCTGCTTTCCCAAGGCAACAGGAACTGCAGCCAGCATATGTGGAGGGCAGGCTGGATTTTGTGATGGACATCTCTGTGGTTTCTTGCAGGCCTGGGCAGAGCAGTTGCTGTACCAAGCTGTGACGTGTCTGGACAATTATTGGATATCCAATAATCTGAATGTCAGGCAAATGCCAAACTTCACTGAATATGATTGGTTCACGTATTATTATTTCACTGTCCGTTGACGTGAATTTATCTGGATCTGCAGAAAAACTGTGCAAAACAAAATCCTTAAAAATATAGCTCACTATAAATAACATGCCAAAAAATTTTTGCCTTTCATAGCAACTTATAGCCCACACTTCCTGACACCAATCTGGACTAATTCATCAGAAAATAACATATTTTACAGTCGTATTTTTTATGTAAAAGTCCCTTAAGAGGAATCAGTCGTGTTTTATAGTTTAAAAAGTTACTGAATTTGTAACCGGTAAATAAAAACACCCACCTCCATCCTTTCCACTCTAATACCCACAATAGGCACAGAAAGTACCTCAGCACCTTTGACAGAAGTTTGAACATATGGAGTTTCATAGAGAGAGAACTCCTCTTCACAGATGTGGGGCAATGCAAAACACAAAGAGGTATCTTTCAGCAGAGTTGGTTTGAAAAACTGTTGAGCTGAAAACTTCAGTGACAAGAACCCCGTCGTGGTTTTCAGACAGAAAACTCCAGGTTGTGGAAAAATGTGCGTGTGTGTTGGGGGGTAGGGTGGGGATTAGAAGGGGAATAAACAAGTGCAGCTTCAAAGAGCAGTTGTAGTGGATGGAATTTCTGAGGAGGTGGCTGTAAGTTAGTCACAAAGTAGGGATTTTACTTATTTACGCCACTGGCGTTTAAGGGAGCAATTAATGTCCTCCGTCTCTGTCTGTCCATACCAACGCACACGGATATAGAAGGATTCTTCATTGCTGTCTCTCTAACAATTTTTTTTGACCAGTCGGGGTTGTTAGCCTTGAGCTTAACCCCAAACCTGGAGGAGCAGCGGACCGCTCTTAATCTGGCCTCTACCCTATCACCTGTTCAGCATGGGTGACCCTACCAAGAGCCAAAGCACAAGGCCCTGATTCTAGACAGCATAGCTCTCCGGATTAGTGAGGCACGCAAGCCTTCAAACCCATGGCAAGATCGTGGTCCACTTGGAGGAGAGTGGGGATTTTACAAGATTTTTAATGCTTATCGTTTTGGGAGAGAGTTCCAAGAAGGATTGAATTTGTTAAAGGTGCACTCAAGTTGGATTGAATGAGAGAGGGGAGCAGTGGTTCTCAACCTGAGGTCCATGGACCCCTCGATTAATGGTAAGTTTCCAAGGCATTAAAAAAAGCTTGCGAACCCCTGGAGAGGAGAAATGCACAAAATTGCCACACACAACAGTGGGCTAAGCACACACCCCTGAGGTGCGCCAGTGTTGATCATCAGTGAGAAGGAGATGTTATTAACAATCTGCACAGATTGTGATCTTCTAGTTAAGAAGTCGAGGGTCCAATTGCAGAGGGAGGTACAGAGGTCCAGGTTCTGTGGTTTATTGATCAGGACTGTGGGAATGATGGTGTTAAACACTGAGCTATAGTCAACGAACAGCATCCTGGCCTAGGTGTTTGCACCATCCTGGTGATTTAAGGCCGTGTGAAGAGCCATTGAGATTGCGATGATGACCTTGTGGGTTGGTGTTTTATATTCTGTGTTTTTCACTCTTTTTTTTGCCATTTGTACAATTTTTTAAAATGTTTTTCTTTGAATGGGTTCGATGGTTTTCTTTGTTTCATGGCTGTCTGTGAGAAGATGAATCTCAGTGTTAGATACTGTACACATACTTCAATAATAAATGTATTCTGAATCTTGAATCTTTGAATACATGTTACCATATGTTACCTTGAGATTCATTTTCTTGCAGGCAGTTCCAAAAATAGTTAAAAATATATAATAGAATTTACAAAAAACTATATAAAAACTGACAAAAAACCAATATACAAAAGGTTATACCTCTCACACACTACACTGGACAACAAATTTTTTCAAAAGCGTTGCTTCCTCAGAATTTTTTTTGTTTGTTTATGGTAGACTGCTTGAAGCTGAACACAAATATAATTTCAGACTACTTGTATCACGTAGGAATTTGGAGAAACAACAAATTAACTTTTACTGAATATAATGCGTTTAATTGCATAATGGTGCTGATGCTTTGCAATAGTTCAACTAAGTTAAAACTATTTTGTTAATGATTTTCATTTGTACTCAGTGTCTGAGGCTTCTCGCTTAAGTATCCAACAATAATTCGCCAGCATTGATGGATTCCAGTTGCCCTGGTATCTTTTCTCCATGACTGCAATGTCTTGGTGAAACCTTTCACCATACTCGTCACTAACAGCACCAAGATTTGCAGGGAAGAAGTCTAAATGGGAATGCAGAAAATGAATCTTTAGTGACCTGTTGCATTTCATGGTTTTATATGCTTGAAGCATGCTTTCAACCAGCTGCATGTAGTTTGGTGCTCTGTGGTTGTCAAGAAAATTTTCAATAACATCCTTGAATGCTTTCCATGCGATTTTCTCGGTCCCACTAGGGGTTCTTTGAATTGCCTGTCGTTGATGACCTGTTTGATTTGTGGACCAACAAAAATGCCTTCCTTAATCTTGGTACCAGTTATCCTGACTTGAATTATGAATTGAAATAATAAATATAGGCAGCTTTTTAAAAAATGGCACGTGATAAGAAAATTTCATGACGATTTTCATGATCTGCAGCCTAAAGTCCATAAGGTACACCCAAAAGGAAGGAAAATCTTTGCTGTCCAGTGCTATAAGATGAACTGTTAACCTCTTGATTTCTCAAACTACCATATCGTGGCCATTGGTATTGGTTTGTCATTGTTATATGTACCGAGATACGGTGTAAAGCTGGTCTCGCACACTGTTCATATGACAAAACCATTAGCCGGCACATTGAGGTAGAACAAGGTAAAACAATAACAATGCAGAATAAAGTGTAACGGCTACAGTGAAAGTGCATTGCAGGTAGACAATAAAGTGCAAGATGATAACTAGGTAGACCGTGAGGTCAAGAGTCCATCTTATCATACTAGGGAACTATTCCATAGTTTTATAACAGTGGGGTAGAAGTTGTCCTTGAGCCCGGTGTTACATGCTTTCAGGCTTTTGTATCTTCTGACTGGTGGATGAGGAGAAAATAGAAAATGTATTTAGTGTTTAGCTGTCGAATAAACTTTTGTTAAAAATATTGGAGATGGGGGAAAGAATGGGGTGTAAGGGGCCTTTGATTCTGCTGGCTGCTTTACTGAGGCAGCAAGTATAGACTGAGTCCGTAAGACATAGGAACAGAATTAGACCATTCGACTGTAGAGAGGAGGCTAGAAGGATTTGATGTACAGATTTGTGGTGAGATTTAACCAATTGTTAAATAGTAGGGAACTCTTTAATAGTCTCATAACAACAAGGATGGAAGCTGTCCTTGAGTCTGGTGGTACGTGCTTTCAGGTATTCGTATCTTCTGCCTGGTGGATGAGGAGAAAGTAGAAAATGTCCAGGATGGATGGGATCTGTGATCACGCCGGCTTATCACTGCACTTTCTCTGTAACTGCCACAGTACTTTCTGCGTTCTGTTTTTCTTTTTGCTACCGCAAAGCACCTATGTATGACTTGATCTGTCTGGATGGCATGCAAAACAAAAGATCTTCACCATATCTCGGTACATGTGATATCACTCAACCAGTACCAATAGACAAACCAAAGTAGGTCAGTGAGACAAGGAGGGCTGGCCAGTCGAGATTCAGAGCAGAAGATAATGCAGGTAAATAAGATTCCCTGTAGACTCAACATTGTGGGGACAATACGTATAATGAATGACACAAAGCGAATTTCTTCATGAAAAGGGCCATTTTCCTATTCGATCCTCTGGGACCCGCCGGGAAGGTTTGGATTTTAGAAGCTGTGATTGTGTAGGTGAGAGTACAGCCGTGATTCGTCAGGACTGCAGAGGGCACAGCCTCAGAACAGAAGGATGTCCCTTTAATACAGAGATGAGGAGGAATTTCTTTAGCCGAGGGTGGTGAATCTGTGGAATTCATTGCCATGGACGGCTGCGGAGGTGAAGTCACTGGGTATATTTAATGCAGAGGCTGATAAGTTCTTGATTAGTGAGGACATCAAAGGTTATGTGGAGAAGGCAGAGAAATAGGGTTGAGAGGCAGAATGAATCAAAATCAGGCTTAATGTCACTGGCATATGTCATGAAGCTTGTTAATTTTGTGGCAGCAGAACAATGCAAACATAATAATAGAGAGAAAAAATATGTGAATTACAGTAAGTATAAGGTTATGGTGAGAAGGCAGGGGAGTGGGACTAAATGGGAGAATGGATCAGATCATGACAAAATGGCAGAGCAGACTCGATGGGCCGAATGGCCGACTTCTGCTCCTTTGTCTTATGGTCTTGTCTTATATATAGATACAATAGTTAAATAAGTAGTGTGAAAAATAGGCAGTGTTCAGGGGTTCAGTGTCCATTCAGAAACCAGATAGCGGAGGGGAAGAAGCTGTTCCTGAATCGTTGAGTGTGCTCCTTCCAGCTTGTGTACCTCCTTCCTGATGGTAACAATAAGAAAAGGGCATGTCTTGGGTGGTGGAGGTTCTGAATGATGGATGTTTCTTTTCGGAGGGACTGCTCTTTGGAGGTATCTTGGATACTACAGAGGCTCGTGCTCATGATGGAGCTGACTAATTTTACAACTTTGCAGCTTATTTCAATCCTGTGCGGTAACCCCCGGCTCCATACCTGACAGAGATGCAGCTACTTAGAATGTTCTCCAAGACACATCTGCGGAAATTTGAGAGTGCTTTTGGTGACATACAATTCTCCTCAAACTCCAGATGAAATATAGCCATTATGCCTTCTTTGTAGCTGCATCGATATGTTGAGTCCAGGTTAGATCCTCAGAGATATTGACACCCAGGAACTTGAAATTACTCATTCTTTCCACTTCTGATCCCTCTATGAGGACTGGTATGTGTTCCCTCGTTTTACCTTTTCTGAAGTCCACAATTGGAGCTTTGGTCTTACTGATGTTGAGTACAAGGTTGATGCTGCGACACCACTGAACTAGGTGGTATATCTCACTCCTGTATGCTTTCTTGTCACCATCTAGGAGCCTGCCAACAATGGATGTATTGTCAGCAAATTTATAGATGGCAATTTAGTTGTGCCTAGCCACACAATCATGAGTGTAGAGAGAGTAGAGCAGTGGGCTAAGCACACATCCCTGAGTTGCAGCAGTGTTGGTTGTCAGCGAGGTGGAGGTGCTATTTCTAATCCGCACAGACTGTGGTCTTCTGGTCAGGAAGTCGAAGATCCAGTTGCAGAGGAGGGTACAGATGCCCAGGTGCTGGAGCTTTTCGATCAGCCATGATCGAAGGACAGAACAGATTCAATGGGCCAAATGTCCTAATTCTGCTCCCCTGTCTTATGGTCTTATTGAACAGCTTGGTTACGAGGAGAGATGGAATCTGTTTACCCTGGAGCAGAGGAGGTGTAGAGGAGATATGATTGAGGTATATGAAATTACGAGGGGTGTAGATGCAGTGGAGGAAAAAAAAATTCCCCTTATCTGAATAAAACTAGATGGCATAGGTTTAGAATAAGGGGAAAAGGGGATCTGAGAGGAACTTTTTTCAGTCCAAGGGTGGTGAAACCAGAGTTACTACTGGCATTTAAGAAGTGTTTAGATGAGTGGGGCGGAGATACATCTCTACCAAAGAGGTTGTAAGGTGCTCCTTCTCTCCACTAGTCTCCAGGTCATCTTGGCAAAGGTGTAGCACCTGCTTAGCCCCCTCCCTCGATCAGGATCACGTGAATCCACAGGAGCAGGTGGTGGATGGTCATATGAGCAGCTGGTGCATATCACAAGTACTAGTTATGCGACCGTTGACGCCAGGCAGACAATCTCCAAAGGGTATTGAAAATGGCCGGGGTCACCCAGCTTGCAAAGACACTGTCCAGAAGAAGGCAATGGCAAACCACTTCTGTCGAAAAAAATTGCCAAGAACAATCACGGTCACAGAAAGACCAGGACCGCCCACGTCATACAACACAGTACATAATGAACGAGCTAGACGAGCACTTGAATCACCCAGGCATGGAAGTCCAGGGGCCAAGTACTGGAAGATGGGAAAAACGTGGGTGGATGCCCACCAGTCAGTGTGGGCAAATGGGCAGATGGCATATTTGCATAGGAACATAGAAACATAGAAAAAAAGGCTTCTCCTTTATCCTTAAACTGTGACCCCTCGTTCTGGACTTCCCCAACATCGTGAACAATCTTCCTGCTTTTAGCCTGTCCAATCCCTTTAGAATTTTATACGTTTCAATCAGATCCCCCCTCGATCTTCTAAATTCCAGAGAGTATAAGCCTAGTCGATCCAGTCTTTCATCATATGAAAGTCCTGCCATCCCAGGAATCAATCTGGTGAACCTTCTTTGTACTCTCTATGGCAAGAATGTCTTTCCTC
Organism: Mobula birostris; assembly: GCF_030028105.1. Taxonomy (NCBI): domain Eukaryota; kingdom Metazoa; phylum Chordata; class Chondrichthyes; order Myliobatiformes; family Myliobatidae; genus Mobula; species Mobula birostris. Next base: position 91,038,288 of record NC_092383.1, on the reverse strand, counting down.
AGATTAGGGGACCAAAACTGCACACAATACTCCAGGTGTGGTCTCACCAAGGCCTTGTACAACTGCAGTAGTACCCCCCCTGCTCCTGTACTTGAATCCTCTTGCTATGAATGCCAGCATACCATTTGCCTTTTTCACCACCTGCTGTACCTGCATGCCCACTTTCAATGACTGGTGTATAATGACACCTAGGTCTCGTTGCACCTCCCCTTTTCCTAATCGGACACCATTCAGATAATAATCTGTTTTCCTGTTCTTGCCACCAAAGTGGATAACTTCACATTTATCCACATTAAATTGCATGCAGTGGCTATCCTTCATAAGGAGTTTGAAGTGATTTGGTATGGCAGCAAAGGCTCTGGCAAATCTCTACAATGCAATGTTGACAGCATTCTGATTGTTTGCATCACTATTTGGTATGGAGGCACCAATGCACAGGATTGGGAAAGGCTGCAGGAAGTTGTAAACTTAGACAGCTCCATCGCAGGCACAATAAGGAGCTTCCTACCACTGAGGACATCTTCAAAAGGCGATGCCTCAGCAAGGAGGCATCCATGATGAAGGACCCTCACCACCCAGGGCATTCTCTCTTATTTCTGCCAGAGATGAGGTACAGGAGTTTGAAGACACACACTCAATGTTTTAGGAACCATTTTTGCCCAGCACCATCTGACTTCTGAACGGTCCATGAACCCGTGACCACCACCTCACCATGTAGCTCTCTTTTTGCAGTACCTATTTATTGTTTTATATTTTTGTAACTTATGGTCTATTTTGTGTATTGCACTGTACTGCTACCAACAAATTTAATGACATATGTCAGGGGAATGCCACGGAGACTAGGTTTCTGGCACTAAGCATGGGCCCGTGGTGCAGAAGGTAAAGAAGGAGAAGAGGGGAGCGATAGTGATAGGGGACTCAATAGTCAGAGGAACAGACAGGAAATTCTGTGGACATGGGCAGGGCACCCGGATGGTATGTTGCCTCCCAGGTGCCAGGGTGAGGGATGTCTCAGATCGCATCCACAGCATTTTAGACAGGGAGGGAGAGCAGCCAGATGTCTTGGTACATATTGGTACCAATGACATAGGAAGGAAAAGCAATGAGATCCTGAAGAGAGAATTTGGAGCACCAGGCAGAAAGCTGAGAAATTGGACCTCCAGGATCGTAATTTCTGGATTGCTACCTGTGCCACGCACAAGTGAGGGTAGGAACAAGATGTTTTGGCAGATAAATGCATGGCTGAGAAGTTGGTGCAGGGGGTAGGGCTTCAGGTTCTTAGATCACTGGATATCTTCTATCTTCTGGGGGAGATATGACTTGTACGAAAGTGACGGGTTGCACCTGAACCCAAGGGGGATCAATATTCTCACACAAACAACAGGAATTCTGTAGATGCTGAAAATTCAAGCAACACACATCAAAGTTGCTGGTGAACGCAGCAGGCCAGGCAGCATTTCTAGGAAGAGGTACAGTCGACGTTTCAGGCCGAGACCCTTTGTCCTGATGAAGGGTCTCGGCCTGAAACGTCGACTGTACCTCTTCCTAAAGATGCTGCCTGGCCTGCTGCGTTCACCAGCAACTTTGATCAATATTCTCACAGTAGGTTTGTTCGAACTGTTCGGAAGGGTTTAAACTAAATTGGCAGGTGGGGTAGGAACTGGAATGAAGGGACTCAAGATAGGATGGATGATAAAAAAGCAAAGATAGCATGCAATCAGACTGTCAGAAAGAGTAGGCAGATGATAGAACAAAATTGAAACCAGGAGGGTGAGTATCAGTGTTTTAGGGATGCAAAATTAAATAGGGTAGCAAATACACCACTCAAAGAGTTATATCTCAATGCATAGCGTATAAGAAATCAGGTGGATGATCTTGTTGCACTATTACAGATTGTCAGGTATGATATTTTGGCCATCACTGAATCATGGCTGAAGGATGGTTGTAGTTGGGAGCCGAATGTGTAAGGTTACACGTTATATCGGAGGGATAGGAAGGTAGGCAAAGGGGGTGACGTGGCTCTGCTGGTAAAGAATGGCATCAAATCAGTAGAACGATGTGACATAGGATTGGAAGATGTTGAATCCTTGTAGGTTGAGTTAAGAAACTGCAAGGGTAAAAGGACCCTGATGACAGTTATATACAGGCCTCCCAACGGTAGCTGGCATGTGGACCACAGATTACAACAGGAAATAGAAAAGGCCTGTCAAAAGGGCAATGTTATGATAGTCATGGGAAACTTTAACATACAAGTTGATTAGGAAAATCAGGTTAGTAATGGATCTCAAGAGAGTGAGTTTGTTAAATGCCTATGAGATAGCTTTTTAGAGCAGTTTGTCATTGAGCCTACTAGGAGATCAGCTATACTGGATTGGGTGTTATGTAATGAAGCAGAGGCGATTAGGGAGCTTAAGGTAAAAGAGCCCTTAGGAGCCAATGATTACAATATGATTGAGTTCAACTTGAAACTTGATGAGGAGAAAGTAAAGACAGACATAACAGTATTTCAGTAGAGTAAAAGAAATTACGGTGGTGTGAGAGAGGAGTTGGCCAAAGTAAATTGGAAGGAGATGCTGGCAGGGATGACAGCAGAGCAGCAATGGCGTGAATTTCTGGGAAAAATTAAGAAGGTGCAGGACAGATGTATTCAAAAAACCAAGAAATATTCTAATGGTAATATAGTACAACCGTGGCTGACATGGGAAGTTGAAGCTAATGTAAAAACAAAAGAGAGGGCATACAACAAAGCAAAAATTAGCGGGAAGATAAGAGGATTGGGAAGCTCTTAAAAACCTACAGAGAGCAACTAATATAATCATTAGAAGGGAAAAGATGAAATATGAAAGCAAGCTAGCAAACAATATCAAAGTGGATAATAAAAGATTTTTCCAAGTATGTAAAAAATAACAGAGAGATGAGAGTGAATATAGGACTGCTAGAAAATGAGGCCGGAGAAATGATAATGGGGACATAGAAACAGCAGATGAACTAAATGAGTATTTTACATCAGTCTTCACTGTGGAAGACACCAGCAGTGAATCAGGTGTTGAAGGGCGTGAGGGAAGAGAAGTGAGTTCAGTTACAATTACAAGGGAGAAGGTGCTCAAAAAGCTGAAAGACCGAGAGGTACATAAATCACCCAGAGCAGATGAACTGCACCCCAGGATTCTGAAAGAAGTAGCATTGGAAAATGTAGAAGCATTAGCAATAATCTTTCCAGAGGACTGGAAAATTGCAAATGTCACTCCATCTTTAAGAAAGGAAGAAGGTAGCAGAAAGAAAATTATAGACCAGTTAGTCTGACTTCAGTGGTTGGGAATATGCTGGAATCAATTGTTAAGGATGAGTTAAGGATTGTTATGAGTACTTGGTGACACGGGATAAGATAGGACAAAGTCAGCATGGCTTCCTTCAGGGAAAATCCTGCCTGATGAACCTGTTGGAATTCTTTGAGGAGATTACAAGTAGGATAGATAAAGGGGATGCAGTTGATGTTGTATATTTGGACTTTCAGAAGGCCTTTGTCAAGATGCCACACATTAAGCTGCTTACCAAGTTAAGAGCCAACGGTATTACAGGAAAGTCACTAACATGGTTAGAGCATTGGCTGATTGGTAGGAGGCAATGAGTGGGAATAAAAGGATCCTTGTCTGGTTGGCTGCCAGTGACTAGTGGTGTTTCACAGGAGTCGGTGTTGGGGCCACTTCTTTTTATGCTGAATATCAATGATTTAGATGATGGAATTTGTTGTCAAGTTAACAGATGCTACAAAAATTGGTGGAGGGGCAGTTAGTGTTGAGGAAACAGGTAGGCTGCAGAAGGGCTTAGACAGATTAGAAGAATGGACAAGAAAGTGGCAAATAAAATGCAATATTGGAAAATGCATGGTCATGCACTTTGGTAGTAGAAATAAATGTGCAGACTATTTTCTAAGTGGAGAGAAAATCCAAAAATATGAGATGCAAAGGGACCTGGGAGTCCTTGTGCAGAACGCCATAAAGGTTAACTTGCAGGTTGAGTCAGTGGTGAGGAAGGCAAATGCAATCTTAACATTCATTTGAAGGGGTCTTGAATACAAGAGCAGGGATGTGATGCTGTGGCTTAAAAGGCACTGGTGAGATGTTATCTTGGGTGTTGTGAACAGTTTTGGGCTCCTCATCTAAGAAAAGATGTGTCAGCATCAGAGGTGGTCCAGAGGATGAGTGCAAGGATGATTCCGGGAATGAAAGGGTTATCATACGAGAAATGTTTGATGGCTCTGGATCTGTACTCACTGGAATTTAGAAGGATGGGCGGGGGGGGGGGGTGTGATCTCATTGAAACCTTCCGAATGTTGAAAGGCCTAGATAGAGTAGATGTGGAAAGGATATTTGCCACGGTGGGAGAGCTTAGGACAAGAGGGCACAGCCTCAGGATAAAGGGGCGTCCATTTAAAGTACAGATGTGAAAAAATTCTTAGCCGAACGATGGTGAATTTGTGGAATTTATTACCACAGACAGCTGTAGAGGCCGGGTCGTTGGATGTATTTAAGGCAGAAATTGATAGGTTCTTGATTGGACACGGCATCAAAGGTTACAGTGAGTGGGGTTGAGGAGGGGAATAAAAGGATCAGACATGATTGAATGGTGGAGCAGACTCGATGGGCCAGATGGCCTAATTCTGCTCCTATGTCTTATGGTCTTATGGTCTCATTCTAAAACTGCTTTTGATCTGATTCCACCACCACCTCTGGCAGCGCATTCCAAATATCAATCACTCTCTGTGTTAAAAAAAAATTACTCCTCAAACCTTTTATAAATCTCCTTCCTCTCACCTTAAAACTATGTCTGTCTGCTTTTCATACCTCTACCATGGAAAATAGGTTCTACCTCTGCCTTTTAATTTGATATGTCTCCATCATCAAGTCACCCCAGCCCCCCTCACCCCAGAGAATACCAAGCCAGCCTATTTAATCACTCGCTATCGCTGAAGATTTCCAACCCAGGCAATATCCTGGTAAAACTCTTCTGCACTCTCTCCAGTGCAACCACATCCTTCCTATAGTGTGGTGACCAGAACGCACGCAATACTCCAAGTGCGGTCTAACCAGGTAGTTTCTAAAGTATGCCATAAATGCTCTTCATCTTTCTACCAGGAACTCAACAGCTTGTACTTCTTTTACAGAACTCAACAGCTTGTACTTCTTTTACAGAACTGACTTATATTTTATATTTATATTACTTATAAGAGTAATAAGAAATGTTATGTTTCTTATTGTAACTTACAGTGATTTTAAGTGTATTGCAATGTAATGCTGCTGCAAAATGACAAATTTCATGAAATAGGTCATTGATAATAATCCTGATTCTGATTTCTATTGACCTCAGTTGTCATCTACAGGGAACTATGGACTTTACCTCAAAGTCCCTCTGTTTATACATTTCCTATCACCCTACACTCTATTGAATACATCCTAATTGACCCTGTGCTCTCTTGGAGCATGGAGCTGTGGAGGAAATATAGATAGACAGGTATATTTACTGCCAGAGAAATGTATACAATATACATCCTGAAAATCTTTTTCTTCGCAAACATCCACGAAAACAGAGTGAATGACAGTTAAACGTGAGAACCCCAAAGCCCCTCCCGCCTCCCCCTCCCACGCACAAGCAGCAGCAAGGCAACGACCACCCCCACCAGCAAAAGAGCATCATCACCCTCCACCAATATTTTAGAGTGGATCATTTTGGAGGCAGGGACCACAATTCCCTATATTTTACAGTGGTATTAAAATGGATGGTACTGAACCAGTGATAAGACCATAAGACATTGGAGCATTTGGCCCATCGAGCTCGTTCCACCATTCCATCACATGTCTGATTTATTACCTCCCTCAACTCCATTCTCCTGCCTTTTCCCCATAACCTTTGACACCCTGACTAATCAAGAACTTATCAAAATCCACTTTAAATATACCCTATGATTGGTCTCCGCAGCTGCCTGTGGCAATGAATTCCACAGATGCAACATGATGCTCTAAAGAAATTCCTCCTCATCCCTGTTCTCGAGGGATGTCCTTTTATTTGGAGGCTGTGCCCTCTGGTTCTACACTCGTCCACTATAGAAAACATCCTCTCCACATTCACTCTATATTGGCCTTTCAATATTCAATAGATTTTAATGAGATTCAACCCCCCCCCCCCATTCATCTAGACCAGGCGTTCAGAGACCCCCTCAGTTAATTGTAGGGCTCCATGGCATGTTCTAAACCCAAGCAAGTACAGGCCCAGAGCCACTAAATTCTCCCAAGGACCTTGAAATGAAGGAAGGCCAATCTCACTATCATTAGATGGACCTGGTAAAGATGGATTGGGAGCATCTAGTTACAGTTAATGCTTCTGATTTATATTTGCATCTAAGTCTACACAGTGAGAGGCATTTAAAATAGTAATGGCAGAATCTTCAAGACATTGAGAAAAGCACACACAAAATGTTGGAGGAACAAAGCAGGTCGGGCAGCATCTGTAGAAAGGTGACAAATAAGGTTGATAGTTAACTTTTTCTCCTTCAATATCCCTTGAGCAACAGGGTTCCATACACTGGTTACCTTTGGCTCTTACCCTTAAAGGAACTTGTTTGCCATGAACTCCCTCTATTCTCAATAAAGACAAGAGATTCTGCAGATGCTGGATCTCCAGAGCGACACACACCAAGTGTTGGAGGAACTCGGTCGAAAGATCTCAGCCGGAAAGATCGACTGTTTATTCCATTCCATAGATTCTGACTGCCCTACTGACTTCCACATACCTATCAAATTTCTCTTAAATGTTGAAATCTAACCTGAATCCATAGTTTCCACTGGCAGCTTGTTCAACACTTTCACATCCCTGAGTGAAATAGTCCCTTCCAGGGTCCCCCTTAAATATTCTACCTTTCACACTTATACGATGATCTCTAGTTCTTGTTTCACCCAGCCTCAGTGGAAAAAGTCTTCCTGCATTCACCCTATCTATACCCCCATAATTTTGAACACCTCTATCAAACCTCCCCTCATTCTCCTTCGCTTTAGGGAATGAAGTCCTATTCAACCTTTCCCTATAACAGGTCCTCCAGTCCTAGAAACATCCTTATAAATTTCCATTCTCTTCCTGTGCTTGTTAAGATGTCCAAAATTCTAAGCCCTCTTCCTGGCATCTGACAGTACATTTACCCAAAGATTGCCAAGGAATTGGTTTGCTAGGGAGAATGAAACTCGAACCTTTGAGGAAAATGTGCTTCCTAGCAACAGTTATAACCCTATTGCAATAACTCAGCAACAAGTATTTTCAATATTCAGCACCTTTAGCAAGATTGGTATCTTTGACCTATATAGCCGCAGCTCTGAGCATGCTTGTCATAAGGAAGACAGTAGCACACAATTCTAAATAGAGACACAGTCCATGGTGTGGCAGCACAGCAGCATGACAGATTGTGCAATCGTTTTACAGTGCCAGCTCTAAGGCAGGGGTTCGATTCCTGCTGCTGCCTATAAGGAGTTTGTACAATCCCCCTGGTACTCCAGTTTCCACCCACATTCCAAACACGTACAGGGTGTTTGGTTAGGGTTAGTAGGTTGTGTGTCAGGTACAGCAATACTTATTGATTTGATGTGATGCTAAATGACGTATTTCACTGTATGTTTCAATGTACATGTGACAAATAAAGCTAATTGTTTAGAAACATAGAAAACCTACAGCACAATACAGGCCCTTCGGCCCACAATGCTGTGCCAAACATGTACTTACTTTAGATATTACCTCCGGTTACCCATAACCCTCTATCATTCTAAGCTCCATCTACCTGTCCAGGAGCCTCTTCAAAGACCCTATTGTATTTCCTGTATCTATCTCCAGTGGTTGCTATTCAGGGTATATATCCAACCAACGGCAGTAACCCAACTACAGACTACAGTCTTAAACCATCTACCACTCAGCTGGACTTGGAATAGGGGTAGGAAGTCATAATTTTTTGAATCCTTCCTCTTATTACAGTGTATGTTTGTTGTTTTATCTAGTGCTTGACCAAGAACTAGTGAAGTTCATTATCAAAGATAACCGCCAACTTGAGTCAACAGGCAATAGGGAAAGGAAAGGGTCAATGTATGAGGAGCGCTTGATTGCTCTGGGCCTGTATTCAGTGGAGTTTGGAAGAATGATGGGTGGATTTTATTGAAAACTACCGAATATTGAAAGGCCTCAACAGAGTGGACGTACAGATGATGTTTTCAATAGTGGGGAAGTCTAGGGCCAGAGCACACAGCCTCAGAATAGGACATCCCTTTAGAAGAGAGTTGAGGATGAATATCTTTAACCAGAGTGGAATTCATTGCCACAGATGGCTCTGGAGGCCAAGTCATTGGATATATTTAATTTTGGGGGGTTGATAGGTTCTTGATTCATAAGGATATCAATAGTTATGGAGAAAATGCAGGAGAATGGGGCTGTGAGGGAAAATAAATCAGCAATGATTGAATGGCAGGGCAGACTTGATGGGACCAATGGCCTAATTCTGCTTCTATGTCTTATGGTAAGCTTCAAACACAAGACAACTTACTTGAAGGACAGGCTTGGAATGTCAATAGTGAGTAAGTCAGGGGAAAATATGATTACTTGCCAACTGACCACATTTACAGCTTATCCCTGTAGCAACCCCGCCTCACCCTGTCAGAGCCATTCCCTTAGTTCTATCCATTCCCTCCACCAATCCCCACTTCCCCAAATACCTTCTCAGCAACTTAAAACCCCTTGTTTTCCCTTTTTCTCCCAACTAATTGAAGATCTTCAATGTGAAACATTAGCTACTGTTTCTTCTCTCTTTGGAGATGTTGCATGACCTGCTGAGCACTCCCATCATTTCCTGTTTTTTATTTCAGATTTCCAGCATCCGCAAGTTTTTGCTTCATTTCTAGGTTCTGAAGTCAATTTTGTCAAAGGTAACTGGTGCATCTCTGTAGTTGAGGCTAATTTGTCTAACTACACTCCAGTAAACAGTTTGATGTAACAATCATCCAAAATGTTTTCAAATATATATCTAATTGCATGCTGGTGTTCCCCTGCTGCTGTTTGCCACAGGATTGTTTCTCCCCCAGTGTTGATCTGACCACACCTAAAATAAGGAATGCTTTCCTGAAGAATAAAACTGTTTCCCCTCTACCCCTGCCTGAGATAAGCTCCACTCTGTACTGTAGGGATGGAGCAATGAGCTAGGAATGTTTAGATGAGGTACCATATAGGAGAACCAATGGGAGCCAGAGTAAAGGAGAAGAGAACTAATAAATGCAATAATTTTTATTTATTGAGCTGTAGCACAGAATAGGCCCTTCATGCCCTTTGGGCCGTGTTGCCCAGCAATCCCTCAATTTAATCTGGCCAATTTACAATGACCAATTAACCTACCAACCAGTATGTCTTTAGACTGTGGGAGGAAACCAGAACACCCAGAGGAAAGCCCATGTAGTCACGGGAAGAAGGTACAAACTCCTTACAGGCAGTGGTGGGAATTGAACCCACATTGCCCGTACTGTAAAGCATTGTGCTACGGCACCGTGCCACCCAACTTCACTCACATCAACTCTGAACTAACTCCACAATATGGACTCACTTTCAAGAATGCTGCAACATATTGGTTTTCTTATTGCTTGGTTGATTGTATTTGCACCAGTTGTCTTCTTTTTCTCTAGTTTTATTTCAATGGCTTCCTCCACCAGGCAGTCCCAAAAGCGTTTAGGTTACCCAGAGAAATCAGCAGTAGCAGAACATTGCATTCACAATGGCCATAGGATTGATTTTGAAGGCACAAAACTACTGTGCCACGCCAGTGGCTTTTGGGACAGCCTGGTGAAGGAAGCCATTGAAATAAAACTAGGAGAAAAGAAATTTAACAAAGACAAAGGTGTCGCTCTAAGTAAGAACTGGAATTCGATTGCAAACAAGGTGGGAGAGCAGAAACCTGATTGGATGAGGACTAACCAATCAGGATGGACAGGCTACGGGGGTATAAATACCACCGGACTAGACATGCCCAGTCATCATCCCTGATGAAGATGGCAGAGTTTGTCATCGAAAAAGAATACCCATACCCGGCTGGAAGCCCAAGAAGAGTTTGTTCACCATATACACTGGGAAAGCACTAGAACAGAACATCTCAGACCCTTCCATAAACCTGATCTGAGGACAACTGAGAAAGCCATAATGCTTCTAAAGAAGTGGCTCAGGGTCTTGTAAACCTCCACGTGTCATAGATTCATGGAGCATTACAGCACAAAACAGGCCTTTCAGTCATTGAGTAGGTGCTGAACTATTAATCTGCAAAGATCCATCAACGTATACCCTCCCATCCATGTACCTACCCAAGCTTCTCTCAAATGCTGAAATCAAACCCACATCCACCATTTTCACTGGCAGCTCGTTCCACACTCTTACCACCCTCCGAGTGAAGAGGTTCCTTCTCATGTTCCCCTTAATCATTTCATCTTTCACTCTGAACTCATGACCTCTAGTTCTAGTCTCACCCAATGTCAGTGGAAAAAGCCTTCTTACTTAAACCCTATCTATTACCCTCATAATTTTGTATACCTCTATCAAATTTCCCCTCATTCTCCTACGCTCTTGGAAATAAAGTCCTAACCTCTTCAACCTTTCCCTATAACTCAGGCCCCCCAAAAGTTTTCTGTCTAAAAAATGTCTTTGCAACACAATTTAGCTTTATTTGTCATAGGTGCATCAAAACATTGTGAAATCTGTCGCTTGCAGCAAATCAAATCAGCGAGCATTGTGCTGAAAGCATCCCATGCTTCCAGTGCCAACGTAAGACAACTTAAAAGATTGTACATCTTTGGGAATGTGTGTGGAAACCAGAGCACCTACAGGAAACCCAGTCGGTGGAAGAGAGAAGCTGCAAACTCCTTACAGCCGGAGGTGGGAATCGAACCCCAATGGGGTATCACTGTCACCGTAATGTGGTTGAGCTCACCGCTACGCTACTGTGCCATCCACAAAGATCTTGGGCAGCAATGACATTTAACGTTGGCAGTAAATTGGAACATCGCACACCAAAGAATCTAGGAAGGTTCTCATGAGCATTATCTTGAAGCACTTACATCCTCACTTGCATAACCCTTGCATCATTTGACCTTCTATTCTGTCAGAGGAAATTGCTGACCTTAACAATAGACTCACGATATGAAGAGAATTTGAATACTTGAGAATGAAACCACATTTAACCTCGCACAAGATAGGCCAATAGTACAGTGCCATACTTTGAAGCATTTCTAAATAGACGTTGAGTCCATTTCTAAGATAAGTGATCAACACTGTTACCTCAGACTTGGGCCCCATCCTCTTTTGGTGTGCTGCTTTGCGGAGGGTGCTAGCACACTTCTTGGAAATACTTGCAAAATTAGCCCGAAACAATGTGAAATGTAGCGCTATCTGTGTAACACATGAACTCATAAACTGAAACGTGACCTCAGCAGTTCCTGCCACAGGGAAACAAGACCCCATTTTCAGAGCCCCACCCATTACAGTCGCAGAACTTTGGCTGGTATGGAAGGGGGAAGGGGACACAGCACCATTCAGTGTGGTGGTGGCCTCACCCCCAACTCTGGACAAATTAGTCCCATTGATCCCCAAGCCCTGAAGCAGTGTTTCTTTTCCTCCCATAGGTGCCACTTGAAATTCTGAGTCCCTCTAACAGACTGGGTGTTGCCACTGACCTCTGTGCCCTGAGTGACTTTTCAATGGGACCTTTTTTCATTGCAGGCTCAAGAAACTGCAGATGCTGTAATCTGGAGCCAAAATCAGAACTGAGACCCAGAACATCAATTATCCCTGGTCCCCCACAGATGCCGCCTGGCCCTCTGAGCTCTTTTGTTCTCTGCTCCAATATATTTGCTGTTTGAAGGTCAGTATCACCATCTATAAAAGATCAATGAATTAGTTAATGTTATGGTGATATTCAATATATTTAAATTTATTGAGAAAGAATCATGCATTAACCACAAAGGCAGCAGAGGAGAGATATGGGAAGTGATTAAAAGCGAAGTAAAGAAATGAAGAAAGCAAAAAGAATGATGAAATTAAATTATAAAGGAACGTTAAACAAAATAGTACAATACATTACAGACTCAGTGAAACAAGCCCAGCTGATCCAATCTCTCCACATAACTCCCAGCATGGTAATGTTCTTACACTGCCAGCGATCACCGATCAGGATTCATCCTCACCTCTGCCGGTAAGGAGACTGTGTTTTCCCTGTGATCGTGTGGATTTTCTCTGGGTGTGCATTTTCCTCCCACTTGAAAAAGATGCACAGTACTGAGCAAAAGTGTTAGGTACACATATATATAGCTCGGGTGCACAGTACTGTGGTAATTTTATGTATCGAACTGTACCGCTGCTGCAAAAATAAAATCCACAAATTTCGTGACATATGTGGGTGATGGTAAACCTGATTCTGATATGGGTCTCTATTGTGGACTGAGAGTGGGAAGGGGGCTGGGAGACGGGAATCATGGTTGGGAAAAGGAGAAAGGAGAGAGGTGAGGGAGTGGGAAGCACCAGAGAGGCATTCTGTAATGATCCGTAACACAAATTGTTTGCAATCAAATGACCTTGCCCGGTGTTTCAGGGCTGGGTGTCACCGTCCCACGCCCACCGCCCCTGGCACTCCTTCTCTGCCACCTGTCCCACACCCCTCCCGAGGTGGTCGACCCTCACCATTCCCAGCATCCTTTGCTCCCGCCAGATTTACAAACTCACTCTCCACTCCACTTTGACAAATACAAAAGTCTTAGGCATGCTAACTATATATATGTATATGTGCCCAAGACTTGTGTATAGTATTGTATGAGTTAGGTTCAGTGACTTGTGGGCATGCTATGCTGTTGATGAAAACATGGCACACTTGTGAGCTTCCCACAACACAATCCTCGCTGATATGAATAATAATAGGCATCCGTTAGTCTCGTGAGACCATGGATTTGCACTTTGGAAGGTTTCCAGGGCGCAGGCCTGGGCAGGTTGTATGGAAGACCAGCTGTTGTCCATGCTGCAAGTCTCCCCTCTCCACGCCACTGATGTTGTCCAAGGGAAGGGCACTAGGGCCGATACAGCTTGGCACCGGTGTCGTCGCAGAGCAATGTGTGGTTAAGTGCCTTGCTCAAGGACACAGCACGTTGCCTCGGCTGAGGCTCCAACTAGCGACCTTCAGATCACTAGACCGACGCCTTAACCACTTGGCCTCGCTGATATAGTTTGATTTAAACAAGGCACTTCACTGACCATTTTGATGTATATGTGACAAATAAAGTTAATCTTTAATGCTGCCTGGTAGTTGTCTGTCTTGTCCGACGATGAGAGGAAACCTGTGAGGGAGCGTTTTTAAAGTGGAAAAACTGTTGCACTGGGGCATTTCCAGTCTCTCGACCTCCGAAGTCTGGGTCCAGTGGTACGAACCAGCGTCACAAACCAGAGTCATCCTTGGTTGCAGTGGATGACTGTGACATCTTCTGTATCTGGCCATGCCCTTCACTCTCCACGGAGCGTTGCAGTACCATCTTCCTGGCTGTTGGATCTCACTGTAGACCTCATCTGCCCAGTCCACCGGAGCTGGCTTCACATGCTAGGACAAGCACATTCCTATCTGAGGATGCTGGCAGCCCTCACCTGGTTTAGCCCACCTGTGGAAGTGGTGTACTGGGGTGTGGCCGCTGTCACATGCAAACAGATACTTGGAGCCACAGGTGACAGCTGAGTGTCCAGTGGGGACCAAAGGTGAGTGAGCTGCCCCAGAATGGATATTACAAGCCCCTTCACCCCTTTACACCTCCTGTGGTAGAGACGTATCTCCACACACCCAAAAGATGTGCAACACAGTACATATAACTCAGAGTCAGATCTAATATCACTTTCATCTGTTGAGAAATTTGTTGTTATTTGGCAGCAGTACATTGCAATACATAATAACAAAAACTTTATTAAGGTAAGATGTATACATATTGTCATAGGGCAGTGGCTAGGAACGGACCCAAGTGCAAGACACAGACACTGAAGTACTAGGGACAGGACTAGGATACAGGGTGAGAGCAAGGACATGGACACAAAAACCGGGAACCCAGAACAGGACTGGACAAGAGAGCTAGGAGCCCGGGCTTGGACTCCGAGCCAGAGACTGGACAAGGACCCAGTACCTAGGTCTTGCCTCTGGCTCGGACCCCAGAACTAGGCAAGAATAAGGCTTGGCAGGCAGGCAGGATGAGGCTTGAGGCTAGAGACTAGAGGCTTGAGGCGAGGCTTGGCATGAGGCTAGAGGCAGAAGGCTTGAGGCGGGGCTTGGAAGGAGGCTAGAGGCAGGAGGCTTGGCAGGAGGCTAGAGGCATGAGGCTTGAGGCGAGGCTTGGCAGGAGGCTAGAGGCATGAGACTTGAGGTGAGGCTTAGCAGGAGGCAGGAGGCTTGAGTCTTCAGGCTTGTGGCTTGAGGCTAGAGACGAGGCTTGACGAGGCAGGAGGCTAGAGACGAGGCTTGGCAGGAGGCAGGACGCTAGAGATGAGGCTTGGCAGGAGGCAGGAGGCTGGAGTCTTCAGGCTTGAGGCTAGGCAGGAGGCTGGAGTCTTCAGGCTTGAGGCTAGGCAGGAGGCTGGAGTCTTCAAGCTTGAGGCTAGGCAGGAGGCTGGAGTCTTCAGGCTTGAGGCTAGGCAGGAGGCTGGAGTCTTCAGGCTTGAGGCTAGGCAGGAGGCTGGAGTCTTCAGGCTTGAGGCTAGGCAGGAGGCTGGAATCTTCAGGCTTGAGGCTAGGCAGGCTCCTCCTGGGCAGGGCGCGGATCACCACCAGATAGAGGCATGGGACAGGAAGGGACAGAACCAACCGCAGGTAACGGCAAGACGGCCTGGCTTACCCGATGGAGGCATGCGACAGGAAGGGACAGAACCAACCACAGGTAACGGCAAGACGGCCTGGCTTACCCGATGGAGGCATGCGACAGGAAGGGACAGAACCAACCACAGGTAATGGCAAGACGGCCAGACTTACCCGGTGGAGGCAAGGGACAGGAAGGGAGCTAGGTACGGGGTAGCTCCAGGACAAGACTGAAGGCGAGACGAGACAAGAGTTACCAGCAAGACCAGGCAAGGCTTCAGGCAATGCCAGGTGAAACGAGAACTTCAGGCGAGGCGAGAGTTACCGGCAAGACAAGGCAGGTCTTCAGGCGAGGAAACAGAAGGCAGAGCAAGGGATACAAGGAGTAAGGACAAGAACAATCCAGTCACCACGCCCGGGTCTCTGGGGGTATTTATGCAGCCAGCCCCAACGAGCATCAGCTGCCTCAATTAGAACTCAACAAGAACAGAAACAGGGTAGACAGGAAAACCTGGACCAAGGGTCGATGGACTGGACCGTGAACCGGAATACGGACTTCACGAACTGGACCATGACACATATATATAATGTTAAATAAGTAGTGCAATAAGAGAAAAAAGTAGAGTTATAGTGTTCATGGGTTCAATGTTCATTCAGAAATCAGATGGCAGAGGGGAAGAAGCTGTTCCTGAATCATTGAGTGTGAGTCTTCAGGCTCCTCTACCTCCTCCCTGATGGTAACAATGAGAAGAGGGCATGTCCTGGGTGGTGGGGGTCCTTAGTGATGGACGCTGCCTTTTTTTAAGACACCGCTCCTTGACCTAGGGGAAGATATTTAAAATAGAGCGTCTGCAAGGGACTACCAGTGCCGGAACGTGGTGCAACAGACCATCTGCTGGAGAAATTCAGTGCCAGCGGCATCTTTGGGTAGACGAATCGTCAGCATTTTGGGGCAAACTCTGAATTAGGACTTTCTTTCAGGGTTTTGCATCATCCATGCATCCAAGTGTTTCTTAGAGAAAGGCATGGATGAATTTGGTGAAGGGCCAGTTCTCTGTGCTGTGAAATGTTATGATCTATGATTATAAATCTCTGAAGAAAAGACTTCTCAGGAAATAAAACTATTTTAATGATATATGGTTTTCATAATAGAGGAACACTGTGACTAATCTGTTCACAGCAGGCTCCAGTCAGGTGTGTTGAGTATGTTGCTTAACAAGGGATCAATACTGGTTTGGACACCAAGGATCATTTCTCTCTTCATCTTCAAAATGGATCTTTGGTTATCTCAAGCACTGTCTAACAAGTGGATGAAGATTTAATTTCTCACCGAAAATGAAAGGTCACAATTGGCAGGGCCAAAACCTTTTCAAGACCAGAGCGTCAACGTGAACTTTTGTACTCAAGCCTACTGTCACAACAGATCCACAGCAGATGTCATTTCATTGGCTCTTCTCTCAGCCCTAGGGTATCTGGACAGTGAAGATGAGGAAATCTGCATTATCATGGACTGGTATGGAAAGAGCAATGCCCAGGAATTGTAGTGGATGCAGCCCAGTACATCACAGGAAAAGACCTTTTTGTGTTTCACAAACGCAAGAAAATCTGCAGATGCTGGAAATCCAATGCAACACAGACAAAATGCTAGAGGAACTCAGCAGGTCAGGCAGCATCTATGGAAATTGATAAACTGTCGACATTTTCAGCGGAAACCCTTCATCAGGACCTTTGTGTTTTTCTGCTTGCACAGTTTGTCTTCTTTGGCATATTGGTTGTTTGTCAGTCTTTGCGAGTAGTTTACCATTGATTCTATTGTATTTCTTTGTTCTGCTATGAACGTTTGCAAGAAAATTAATGACAGCGTAGTATATGGTGAAATATACTGTATGTACTTTGATGATAGACAATAGGTGCAGGAGTAGGCCCAATAAATTTACTTGAATCTTTGAAGCATCCAGATGGGAATTGAACCCACTATTTCTTATCCTAGAGGTGAGAGAGCTACTGAGTATAACAGAGATGGGAGAATAAAGGCCCAACACCAAAAGGGAAATAAGCTTTGAAGGTGTTGCAGCCTTTTCTCCAGTTAATTGCTGTCAACACTACTGTTGGCTGGATTACTGTATTCGGTACCGCTGATCCCTGTATTTTAGATGTGTTAGTACTTGGATGATGGTAGAATCCACTGTCCTTTCTTACAACAGAATTGACTTTATTACTTAAATCCTTCACATATCAAACACATCAAAGGCATCCATTAGTCTTGCAAGACCATGGATCTGCGCCTGGAAAGTCTTCACTCGCCAGGGCGCAGGCCTGGGCAAGGTTGTATGGAAGACCAGCAGTTGCCCATGCTGCAAGTCTCCCCTCTCCACGACACCAATGTTGGTCCAAGGGAAGGGCATTAGGACCCATACAGCTTGGCACCAGTGTCGTCGCAGAGCAATGTGTGATTAAGTGCCTTGTTCAAGGACACAACACGTTGCCTCGGCTGGGGCTCGAACTCACGACCTTCAGGTCGCTAGTCCAATGCCTTAGCCACTTGGCTACGTGCCCTTCACATACATGAGGAGTAAAACTCTTTACGTTACATCTCCATCTAAATGTGCCATGTGCAATTTATAGTAATTTGTAATAAATAGTATGTACAACAGGACAGTCAATGTAGCATAGAAATACAATTGTATCAGCACGAATTAATCAGTTTGATGGCCTGGTGGAAGAAGCTGCCCCAGACCCTGTTGGTCCTGGATTTTATGCTGCGGTACAGTTTCCCAGATCGAGCAGCTGGAACAGTTTGCACAATGATCCTTCGGGCCCTCTTTACGCACCTGTCTCTGTAAATGTCCTGAATCATGGGAAGTTCACATCGACAGATGCGCTGAGCTGTCTGCACCACTCTCTGCAGACTCCTGCGATTGAGGGAAGTACAGTTCCCATACCAGGCAGTGATGCAGCCAGTCAGGATGCTCTCAACTGTGCCCCTGTAGAAAGTTCTTAGGATTTGGGGGCCCATGCCAAGCTTCTTCAACTGTCTGAGGTGAAAGAGGCGCTGTTGTGCTTTTTTCCCCACACGGCTGGTGTGTACAGACCACGTGAGAACCTCGGTGATGTGGATGCCAAGGATCTTAAAGTTGTTCACCCTCTCAACCTTTTAATCATAAGTCCGAAAGCAAAACATTTTAAATATGGTTCCTATCGAATAAAGTGCAAAGTAAGATTTATTATCAAAGTACATATTCAGTGGCCACTTAATTATGTACACCTGCTTGTTAATGCAAATATCTAACCAGCCAATCATGTGGCAAACTCTCAATGCATAGAAGCATGCAGACATGGTCAAGAGGTTCAGTTGTTGTTCAGTCCAAATGTCAGAATGAGGAAGAAATGTGATTTAAGTGACTTTGGCTGTGGAATGAGTATTTTTTGCCTGACGGGGTGGTTGTAGTATCTCAGAAAATGATGCTGATCTCCTGGGATTTGCATGCACAAATGTCTCTAGACTTTATAGACAATGGTGCAAAAAGAACAAAAAGAAAGCATTCTGTGAGCATCAGTTCTGTGGGTGAAAACGTATTGTTAGTGAGAGAGAGCAGAGGAGAATGGCCAGACTGGTTCAAGCTGACAGGAAGGCAATAGTAATTAAAATAACTATTTGTTACAACAGCAGTGTGCAGAAGAACATCTCTGAATGCACAACATGTTGAACTTTGAAGTGGACGGGCTACAGCAGCAAAAGACCACTCCTGTAGTTAATAGACTAGCCAATGAGTGTATATGTTACCATATACAACTTAGAGATTAATTTCCTTGCAGGCATTTACAGGAAAATAAAGAAATACAAAAAAAAACTTACACAAAGACTGATGAACTATCAATATGCAAAAGTTGAATTGTGTGATGTGCGATAGAGAAGATACTGACATACAGATTGACAATGTAGTACATTAGCTGTGGCAAGACAGATCACAAAGCAGTCCAACAGGTGATGAGGTGGTTCAGCGGATCATTGAGACTCAACTACTGGACCTGGACACAATCTACAACTCTCGATGCCTACGGTACCCTTGTGGTATCATTAAAGACCTATCCCATCCCGGACCCATCTGCCATCTGGTGGGAGATACAGAAACATCTTAGCCAAGACAATAAGATGGAAAAACAGCTTCTTCCTGAGGGCTGTTGTGCAACTGAATAAGGCTGCACCCTGACCGGGATTACTGAAGTCATTTGTTGCATATAATTATGGGAATTTCTTTAATTAAACCATACCGCATGTATTGTAAATATATGTTTTGCACAGACAGAAGTAGCACAACAATCTCATTGTCTTGAGCAATGACAATAAAGCTCTATTCTATTCTATCCAAATAAAAAAATACAGAGAATATGAGTTATAGAGCCTTCGCAGTGAGTCTGTAGGTTGTGAGATCAGTTCAGAACTGTGATGAGTGAAGTTATTCGGTTAAGAAGCCTAATGCTTGAAGGGTAATAACTGTTCCTGAACTTGGTGGTGTGGGACCTAAGGCTTCTGTACCTCAAGGTTATCTAAAATAAAACAGAAAATGCTCAATGTATTTAAAGAAAGAGAAACAGAGGAGGCATTGACCCGAAGTAATGATTATGTTTCTCCCTGCTCAGATGCTGCCTGGCCGGCTGAGTTTTTCCAGCAATGTCTGTTTTACTTCAGAATTCCAGTATCTGCAGGTATATTTTTAGCTTTTTAAACTAAAGATTTTTTTCCAGTTCTTTGATCAAATTCAACTAGATGTGGATAAACTGTCATGATTCTTAGTTTACTGTGATTAACTTATATTGCAAATTTACAACTTTACAGAATTTAGTTGCATGGTGAATATTATGCTGTTTACACACATTCCGGAAACCAATCCATAAACAGCAGATATAAAGTATTTTGTCTTTTTACTTGTGACAGCTAAGCAGCATGTTACCTCCACTGTGTATATAAATTGGTCAATTTGAAAACTAGTCTACTGTCACATGTACTGAGGTACAGTGAAAATACTAGTTTTGCACATCATCCATACAGATCATTTCACCACATCAGTGCACCGAGGTCATACGAGGGAAAGCAATGACAGAATGCAAAATAGAGGGTTACAGAGAAAGTGCAGAGCAGGCAGACAATAAGGACATGATGAGGTAGATTGTGAGGTCAAGATTCCATCTTAACATACCAGGGAACAGGTTAGGATCTGTCCTTGAACTTGGTGGTGAATGTAATCAGGCTTATCTATCTTGTGCGCGGGGGGAGGGTGGAGAAGAGAGAATCTCCAGATGTACATCATCTATAGATGAGTGCTTGGGGTATCCTCTGAATTTGCACTAATCCAAATTGTGTGGATGGAGGAAAAATTGAACTCAATCTCAGGTCACCGTTCATCATTATTAGTGCTCATTTAAGTGCGCGTTTATCACACAGGACTTGCATTTGAAAACCACGTCCTGCAGCAATATTCTTGGTGAGTTCACAAAAAAAAAGGTCTTCTGTAAGATATGGGGAAGTTGAGTGACATATGTCCTTTACTAATGGGAGGCATTGTCATATTTCAAGGATCCTGCTTTCCGACCTCGAAGTCAGTCGGGGTTATGGCATTCCAGACAATGACAATTCTCACGGGGGATAGATTCGAGCACGTCCCAGAGCTGGGACTCGATAGCTGGAACATAGGTCAGTACAGAACAGGAAGAGGTCCTTCGGCTCTGTGCCAAACACATTGCCAAATTAAACTAAGCAACACATACAAAATGCTAGAAGAGCTCAGCAGGTCAGGCAGCATCTATAGAGAGGAAATAACCTTATAAAGGCTCTAGTCACCTTCTAACCCCTTCACACCTGTCCATCACCTCCCCCTCATTCCCCTTCTCCGTCCCTTTCTCCATAGTTCACGGCCCTCTCCTATCAGATTCCTTCTTCTTCAGCCGTTTACCTCTTCCACCTATCACATCCTAGCTTCTTACTTCATCCTCCTCACCTGGTATCACCTATCACTCTGCCATCTTGTACTCCTCCCCTTCCATCCATCCACCTTCTTATTCTGGCTCCTTGCCCCCTCCTTTCCAGCCTGAAATGCTGACTGTTTAATCCCCTCCATAGGTGCTGCCCGGCACGAGTTCCCCCAGCATTTTGTATCTGTTTCTCAAGATGTCCAGCATCTACAGAATCTCTTGAAACACTTTAAATTAATCCCTCCTGTTTGCACGAAATCCTTATCCTCCAAAGTCCCTGCACACTCAGCAACACACACAAAACGCTGGAGGAACTCAGCAGGTCAAGTAGCATCTATGGAGGGGGGAATATAAACAGTCGAAGTTCCAGTCTGAGATCCTTCATCAGGATGCAGAGCCCAAAATATTATCTGTTTATTCCCCTCTAGAGATGCTGAGTTCCTTTAGCATTTTTGTGTGTTTTACACAAGATTACCAGCATCTGCAGAATCTCTGGTGTTCCTGCATGTTCATGTTTCTGGATAAAAGCCTCATGGATGAAACTACTTCCTCTTCCACCACCCCTGACAGCCCATTCCAGACACCCACCACTCTGTAAAAAACATACCCTATACATCTATAAACTTTCCCCCCTCACCTTAAACCCGTGCCCTCTGGTATTCGACATTTCTACCCTGGGTAAAAAGATCCTTGCTCTTTACCTTATCCATATCTCTCATAATTTTATAAACTATCCAAGTTCAAAGTAATTTTATTATTAAAGTACATACATTGCCATATACAACTCTGAGATCCGTTTTCTTGCAGGCATGTTTAGTAAATCCAAGAAACACAATAGAATCAATGAAAGACCACACCCAACAGGACAGACAAACAACCAATGTGCAAAAGACAGCAAACTGCAAATACAAAAAGAGAGAAAAGAAGAAATAATGGTAATTAGATATTGAGAACGTGAGATGAAGAGTCCATAAGACCATAAGACCATAAGACAAAGGAGCAGAAGTCAGCCATTCGGCCCATCGAGTCTGCTCCGCCATTTTATCATGAGCTGATCCATTCTCCCATTTAGTCCCACTCCCCCGCCTTCTCACCATAACCTTTAATGCCCTGGCTACTCAGATACCTATCAATCTCCGCCTTAAATACACCCAATGACTTGGCCTCCACTGCCGCCCATGGCAACAAATTCCACAGCTTCACCACCCTCTGGCTAAAAAAATTTCTTCGCCTTTCTGTTCTGAATGGGCGCCCTTCAATCCTTAAGTCATGCCCTCTCGTACTAGACTCCCCCACCATGGGAAACAACTTTGCCACATCCACTCTGTCCATGCCTTTCAACATTTGTCCTTGAACGTGAGTCCTAGGTTGTGGGAACAGTTCAGTGATGGGCCACATGAGGTTGAGTGAAGTTATTCCCTTTGATTCAAGAGCCTGATGGTCGAGGGGTAATAGCTGTTCTTGAACCTGGTGGCGTGAGTCCTGAAGCTCCTGTACCTTCTTTCTGATGGTAGCAGCGAGAAAAGAGCGTGTCCTGGCTGGCGGAGCCCCTGATAATGGGTATAGCTTACCCCAAACAACGTTTCATGTAGATGAGCACCACACATCAAAGTTGCTGGTGAACGCAGCAGGCCAGGCAGCATCTCTAGGAAGAGGTGCAGTCGACGTTTCAGGCCGAGACCCTTCGTCTCAGTTAGTCCTGACGAAGGGTCTCGGCCTGAAACGTTGACTGCACCTCTTCCTAGAGATGCTGCCTGGCCTGCTGCGTTCACCAGCAACTTTGATGTGTGTTGCTTGAATTTCCAGCATCTGCAGAATTCCTGTTGTTTCATGTAGATGAACTCAGTGGCTTTACCCATGATGGACTAGGCCATATCCACCACTTTTTGTAGGTCTTTTCATTCAAGGATATTGGTGTTTCCATGCCAGGCCATGAAACAGACCTTTTTAAGCGTATTTACTGAGTCATGTTAGTGATGGTACATGCTGGGCAATTTGCAGTCTGGTAACTAAGAACTGGGCCTGGTGAGATGAAAAACACACATACAGGAAAGCCTGCACCAAAAGAGAATGCCTCCCGCATGTAGGAGACACAGTCGATTCACCAGTGATCAATCAGCTATATGCACACTTGCTACATTCTTGTAATCAATCCAACACAGTTCGCCCTTGATATTCCAGAGAAAACAATCCAGATCTGTACAACCTCTCTCATAACTAAAACTCTAATCCAACCAGCATCAAATGAAATCATTAACTGGATGACTCTTGTATGTCCTATCAGTTTGCGGCAGTGGCATCCATTTACAGTTTACACCAGGAGGAAATAGCTCTGATGAAACTTCAGTCTGCTTTTCTCTTCACAGATGCTGTCTGACCAGCTGACTATTTCCAGCACTTTCTCCTCCATTCTAGATCTTCAGCATCTGCAGTCATTTGCTTTGTTATCTGGGGACCGGTGATAATCTGCTATGAGTTTTAAAACAATTAAAAGACCAATTTGCAATTACGTAGAATCTTTAACATAATCCGTTGCGCTGAAGCAATTCACAATAACTTCATCTGCGTTTGTGTAACAATCTCATATTTGTAGTATTTTCCCGTTTGAGCTGTTGCCATCTCCAATTTCAACTCTGTCTCTGTCTCCCGATTATGACTTGACCTGTTTAGATTTCATGTATTTCCTGTTTATTAATCAGAAGTACAAACAACTTGTGTCAATATTATTTTGCGACTGTATGTGCTGGATCATAACTATATGTACCGCATTGTGACTGTGCTGTGTTTGGCACCCTGGCCCCAGAGTAACGATGTATGCATGTGTATGGCTAAATTGACAATAAACTTGAAAAGATCTTTAAAATTATGAATGGTTTGAATATGAAGCAGATGCCTTCATAAGAGAATCCAAAGACTGGAACCATCCTTTCAAAATTATTACTATTGTCCAAAAAGGTGAAACTGCTCTCCTGAGAGTGGTTAGAACAGAGAACTCACCACCACAGGAAGTTGTTGAAGTGATAAGATCTTTACAAACAGTAACTAGATGAGTACAAGAGAGAGCTGTGAGTGGAAAGGTAACCTGTAAGGTCACGTTAAGTATGGGTGGATTATATAACTAGAGCGGGGATCAATACTGGATATCCTGGTTTGATTAATTCAGCGCTCCAATTAGAATCTCAGAGTAATGCAGCATAGCAACAGACCGTTTGGCCCATCTCATCCATCCCAACAACGGTGCTCAACAAGCCAAACCCATGTGCTCCTCCTTGGCCAACATCACTCTAAATCTCTCATGTCCATGCGTTTACCTCAGTGTACTTTAAATATTATTATTATTCCTGCTTCAGCCACTTCCTCTGGCAACTCATTCTATGTATATTTTGCTCCTTTCTGCACCTTGTGGTGTATTGGGCGGCAAACTTGCCGTTTCTTTAGCACTTTGTCTGCTCTTTACGAGATTGAGTTGCTGGCTCGACGCTCAGCCCAGCACAGATGGAAAGCGCGTAAGGAGCTGGCTGGATTCGAACCCAGGACCACTGGCCTTGAAGTCCAGTGCAGGTGCCACTACACCACCGGCCAGCATAATTTGATACACAGTGGATTCTGGTTAATTGGGACACATCTGGACCAGTACATTTTGGTCCAATTAAGCAGCTTCCTCAATTAACGGAAATTTCATGGAAATATTTAAAACGGTATAAAAAAGACAAACTACTGTTTAATGGAGTAACAAATTATGTATTTAAATGAGAAACAGAACAAATTAGAGGACAACCAAACTACTACAGTACTATAAAACTGCGTATTCATTCCTAATAGTTATCAGCAGAGGAATTCATCCAGTATATGCTGCCGTGTTCTTTTGATTGACTTAAATGAACAAAATCAGTGTAGACATCTAGTGCAGATAATGGACTGCCTTCATACAATACTTCAACGATTGCATCCTCCAAATATTCATTTTATTGTAACATTCAAGATGATTGTTGACCATCATCGTCAGGTGCCTTGCCCAGTTTGAGCTTTGACTGCCATGGCCCACACACTCCTGTTTCGGGTCAAGTGGATCAATTCATTGGTATTCATTTCCAGTTCTCTGGCTGCTGTCTCCATCATCATTTGTCTTTGCCTTCCTCTTGCTTTCTTCCCTTCAATCTTTCCCATAATTACCATGCATTCTCACTCGTCTTTCCTAATCACATGTCCAATGAAGTTACATTGCCTTTTCATGATCTCATACATTATTTCTCTTGTTGTGCTTGCTCTGTTCATGACATCCTCATTAGATATTCATTTCGTCCATGATATTCTTTGCATCCTCCTCAAAAACCACATCTCTGCTGCTTCAATCCATTTCCTCATGTTACTAGATATTGTCCAACATTCTGAGCCATATAACATAACTGAATAAACATAACAATTCTGTACTCTGAGGTGGGTTGTCATGCCTAGTTTAGTGTTCGTCAGTATACTCTTCATTCTCATAAATTTTTGCCATCCCTATTCTTCTTTTGATGTCCATGTTGCACCTGCCATCTGATGTCACCCAGCTTCCTAAGTAGCAAAAGTTCTGTACTTGTTTTATGTCTTCCCCATTTATTTTCAGCCTGCAGATAGGATTCTCCTTCTTTTTGGATATCACCATACATTCTGTCTTTTTACAATTGATAAATAGACCCATTTTTGCAATTTCTTCAACAACCATATCAATTAAGTTTCGTAGTTCTTCCTCCGTACTTGCAATTAACACAGTGTCATCTGCATATCTGAAATTATTGATGTTTTCACCGCCAGCTTTGATTCCCAAGATGTCTCTTATTTTTTGTAATTTTGTTTCACTGTACACATTAAACAAATCAGGGGAGAAAACACACCCTTGTCTAACGCCTCTCTTGATTTTTGTAAACTGACTCACTTCTCCATCTATTCTTACAGCGGCAGTTTGTTCCCAGTACAGATTTCTGATTAGGCGGAGGTCTTTCGAATCTAGATCTAGAGTTTCCTGTAATATTTCAAATAACTTATTGTGCTTCACTTTATCGAATGCTTTTGTGTCATCAATAAAACAAACAAACAAATCTTTTTGCACTTGAATAGCTCGTTCTGATAGTATCCTTAAAATCAATATCGCGTTTCTTGTACCTTTGTCTTTCACAAAACCACGTTGTTCTTTACCTATTTCAGTTTGTTGATACTTTTTTAATTCCTAACTTGTTGAAGTAGTGAAATCGTTTCATTTTCGCTCCTAGCCATTTCTGGCATCTCCAAGCCCGAGTGCTTGAAACTGCAGTGACTAGATCAGTTCAAAGTTGTCTTACTGCTTATTTCTCACCAACTATCAGTGACAAAAATCACTGCTTTTTGAATATAAACTCACGCAACTGATGCTATTTAAAAACTGTTCACCCTAAGCACGCAACTGGTGCCAGCTAGAAATTGTTCAGCAACAGCCATCTGCCCCAATTAAACAGCAGAGTGTCCCAAACAAATGAAGGGAATCCTGGCTTTTTCCTCCATTGGCTTTTGTTCTTTAAGAGGTGTCACAAGTAAGTGGTACCCTGTTTAATCAATGGCCCAATTAACCAGACTCCATTGTACTTCAAGAACATAGAACAGTACAGCACAGGAAAAGGCTATTGTGCCAAGCCAACTAAGAAAACAAATCAAAAACTCCCAAACAATAATCAGAACCACAATCAGAACCAAGTTTGTTATCACTGGCATATGCCATGAAATTTGTTAACTTAGCAGCAGCAGTACAATGCAATACATGATAATACAGAAAGAAAAAAATAAGTAAATCAACTACAGTAAGTATATATCTATGCATATTAAATAGTGACATTAAAAGTAGTGCAAAACAGAAATAATATAAAAAAAAATGTGAGGTGGTGTTAAAAATGTAAACACGAGGAATTCTGCAGATGCTGGAAATTCAAGCAACACACATCAAAGTTGCTAGCGAACGCAGCAGGCCAGGCAGCATCTCTAGGAAGACGTACATAGAACCATAGAACCATAGAAACTACAGCACAGAAACAGGCCTTTTGGCCCTTCTTGGCTGTGCCGAACCATTTTCTGCCTAGTCCCACTGACCTGCACACGGACCATATCCCCCCATACACCTACCATCCATGTATCTGTCCAATTTATTCTTAAGTGTTAAAAAAGAACCCGCATTTACCACCTCGTCTGGCAGCTCATTCCATACTCCCACCACTCTCTGTGTGAAGAAGCCCCCCCCAATGTTCCCTTTAAACTTTTCCCCCCTCACCCTTAACCCATGTCCTCTGGTTTTTTTCTCCCCTTGCCTCAGTGGAAAAAGCCTGCTTGCATTCACTCTATCTATACCCATCATAATTTTATATACCTCTATCAAATCTCCCCTCATTCTTCTACGCTCCAGGGAATAAAGTCCTAACCTATTCAACCTTTCTCTGTAACTGAGTTTCTCAAGTCCGGGCAACATCCTTGTAAACCTTCTCTGCACTCTTTCAACCTTATTAATATCCTTCCTGTAATTTGGTGACCAAAACTGAACACAATACTCCAGATTCGGCCTCACCAATGCCTTATACAACCTCATCATAACATTCCAGCTCAATACTTTGATTAATAAAGGCCAATGTACCAAACGTTCTCTTTACGACCCTATATACCTGTGACGCCACTTTTAGGGAATTTTGTATCTGTATTCCCAGATCCCTCTGTTCCACTGCACTCCTCAGTGCCTTACCATTAACCCTGTATTTTCTACCTTGGTTTGTCCTTCCAAAGTGCAATACCTCACACTTGTCTGCATTAAACTCCATCTGCCATTTTTCAGCCCATTTTTTCAGCTGGTCCAAGTCCCTCTGCAGGCTCTGAAAACCTTCTTCGCTGTCTACTACACCTCTAATCTTTGTATCATCAGCAAATGTGCTGATCCAATTTACCACATTATCATCCAGATCATTGATATAGATGACAAATAACAATGGACCCAGCACTGATCCCTGTGGCACACCACTAGTCACAGGCCTCCACTCGGAGAAGTAACTCTCTACTACCACTCTTTGGCTTCCTCCATCGAGCCAATGCCTGATCCAATTTACCACCTCTCCATGTATACCTAGCGACTGAATTTTCCTAACTAACCTCCCATGCGGGACCTTGTCAAAGGCCTTACTGAAGTCCATGTAGACAATATTCACTGCCTTCCCTTCATCCACTTTCCTGGTAACCTCCTCGAAAAACTCCATTAGATTGGTCAAACATGACCTACCACGCACAAAGCCATGTTGACTCTCCCTAATAAGTCCCTGTCTATCCAAATGCTTGTAGATTCTGTCTCTTAGTACTCCCTCCAATAATTTACCTACTACCGACGTTAAACTTACCAGCCTATAATTTCCCGGATTACTTTTCGAACCTTTTTTAAACAACGGAACAACATGAGCCACTCTCCAATCCTCCGGCACCTCACCTGTAGACAGCGACATTTTAAATATTTCTGCCAGGGCCCCTGCAATTTCAACACCAGTCTCCTTCAAGGTCCGAGGGAACACCCTGTCAGGTCCCGGGGATTTATCCACTTTAATTTTCCTCAAGACAGCAAGGACCTCCTCCTTTTCGATCTGTACAGTTTCCATGATCTCACTACTTGTTTCCCCTAATTCCATAGACTTCATGCCAGTTTCCTTAGTAAATACAGACGCAAAAAACCTATTTAAGATCTCCCCCATTTCCTTTGGTTCCGCACATAGGCGACCACTCTGATCTTCAGGAGGACCAATGTTATCCCTTACAATCCTTTTGCTCGTAATATACCTGTAAAAGTTCTTTGGATTATCCTTCACTTTGACCGCCAAGGCAACCTCATGTCTTCTTTTAGCACTCCTGATTTCTTTCTTAAATATTTTCTTGTACTTCTTATACTCCTCAAGCACCTTATTTGCTCCCTGCTTCCTATACATGTCATACAACTCCCTTTTCTTCTTTATCAGAGTTGCAATATCCCTTGAGAACCAAGGTTCCTTATTCCTATTCACCTTGCCTTTAATCCTGACAGGAACATACAAATTCTGCACTCTCAAAATTTCTCCTTTGAAGGCTTCCCACCTACTGATCACATCCTTGCCAGAGAACAACCTGTCCCAATCCACACTTTTTAGATCCTTTCTCATTTCTTCAAATTTGGCCTTCTTCCAGTTAAGAACCTCAAACCTAGGACCAGATCTATCCTTGTCCATGATCAAGTTGAAACTAATGGTGTTATGATCACTGGAACCAAAGTGCTCCCTTACACAGACTTCTGTCACTTGTCCTAACTCGTTTCCTAACAGGAGATCCAATATTACAGACGACGTTTCGGGCCGAGGCCCTTCGTCAGGGCTAACTGAAGGAAGAGCTAGTAAGAGATTTGAAAGTAGGAGGGGGAGGGGGAGATCCAAAATGATAGTAGAAGACAGGAGGGGGAGGGATGGAGCCAAGAGCTGGACAGTTGATTGGCAAAAGGGATATGAGAGGATCATGGGACAGGAGGCCTAGGGAGAAAGAAAAGGGGGAGTGGGGGGAGAAAACCAGAGGATGGGCAAGGGGTATAGTCAGAAGGACAGAGGGAGAAAAAGGAGAGAGAGAGAAAAAGAATGTGTGTATATAAATAAATAATGGATGGGGTACGAGGGAGAGGTGGGGCATTAGTGGAAGTTAGAGAAGCCAATGTTCATGCCATCAGGTTGGAGGCTACCCAGACGGAATATAAGGTGTTGTTCCTCCAACCTGAGTGTGGCTTTATCTTTACAGTAGAGGAGGCCGTGGATAGACATGTCGAATGGGAATGGGACGTGGAATTAAAATGTGTGGCCACTGGGAGATCCTGCTTTCTCTGGTGGACAGAGCGTAGGTGAACCCATGAGGTAGTGTTCATGAGTTCAATATCTATTTAGGAATCAGATAGCAGAGGGGAAGGAGCTGTTCCTGAATCACTGAGTGTGTGCCTTCAGGCTCCTGTACCTCCTTCCTGGCAGTAACAATGAGAAGAGGGCATTTCCTGGGTGATGGGGGTCCTTAATAATGGATGCCATCTTTCTCAGGCACCAGTCCCAGAAGGTGATCCCTCCTACCTACACCATGTCCATATCCCTCCATCTTCTATACACCGAAGTGCCAATCAAAACAATCTAAAGTGTTTGCCTCTACCACCACACCAGGCAGCGCATTCCAGACATCTGAGTAAAAAACTTACCCCTCACATCCCCCCTGAACCTACCCCCTTTCACCTTCAATGCATGCCCTCTGGTATTAGACGTTTCTACCCTGGGAAACAGATGGTCTCTGTCTACTCTCTCTGTGCCTCTCATGATCTTTTAAATCTCTATTGGATCCCTCCTCAGCCTCAGCTGCTCCCGAGAAAACAACCCAAGTTTATCCAGCCTCCGGTGATAGCACATGCCCTCTAAACCAGGCGGTATCCTGGTAAGCCTCTTCTGCACCCTCTCCAAAGCCTCAACATCCTCCCTAATGGCGGGGCGACCAGAACTGTACACAATTCTCCAGATGTGGCCTAACCAGAGTTTTATTAAGTTGCAACATAACCTCTTGACCTTTGAACTCAATGTCTCAACTAATAAAAGCAAGCTATCCATAAGCCTTCTTGACGACCTTATCGAGCTGTGTAACCACTTTCAAGGAGCTATGAACCTGGATTCCAAGATCCCTCTGCTCAGCTTGTACTGTCTTCTTGCATTTGCCCTACGGAGGTGCAACACCTCACATTTTCTGCGCTAAACTCCGTCTGCCATTCCTCAGCCCATATCTGCAACTGAGCTATACCACGCTGTATTCTTTACCAGTCTTCTACACTATCCACAACCCCGTCAATCTTTGTATCATCTGCAAATTTACCAATGCACCCATCTACATTTTCATCCAGGTCATTTATGTACATCACAAGGCAGTGAGGCAGTTGGTTAACACTATTACAGCACCAATAACCAGGGCTCACCTCCTAATGCTGTCTGGAAGGAGTTTGTATGTTCTCCCCGTGACTGCGTGGGTTCCTTCAGGTGCTCCAATTTCCTCCCACAGCCTAAAGATGTACAAGTTCGTAGGTTAATTAGTTACATGGGAGTGTGTTTGGGCGGCATGGTCTCATTGGAACAGATACTGTTACTGTACTATATCTCTAAATGAAAATGAAAAAGCTGCACCTCAGATACCTTCTAAAACTTTCACCTCTCACCTTGTACTTTTGCCCTCTAGTTGATAGTTGCCCTTTCCCTGTATGCTTTCACCCTATCTATACCCATCATGGGTGGTGGAGTGGAGATGGGTCTCTACCAAAGGAGGTGTAAGGCACCCCCTTCCTTCCACTAGTCTACAGGTCACCCTTAGGCAAGGTGTAGCACCTGGTTAACCCCCTCCCGGTCAGGGTCACGTGAATCCATGGGAGCAGGTGGCAGATGGTCGAATGAGCAGCTGGTGCACATCACAAGTCCTGCTTGTGGGACCACTGACGAAGAGTACTGATCCAGAGGAAAGCAACACAAGCTTGTCTAACGTCTCATTATAGCACATGCTCTCTAATCCAGGTGAACCTCTTCTGCACCCTCTTGAAAACCTCCACGTCCTTTAAGTTGTGGGGGAGACCGGAACAGAATGCAATACTGCAGATGTAGCCTAACCAGAGTTTTATAAAACTGCAGTGTAACTCCCTGACTCTTGAACAGAATGTCTTGATTTATAAAGGCAAGCACCTCAAACACCTTCTTCACTACCCTACTGTAGAACGTAGAATTTGACCACACAGGAACTCTTCAGCCTTCGTTGTTGTGCCATACTAATTAAACTAGTAATTAAATGCCTAACTAAAGTAATCAAATCTTCGTACACAATGTCTACAACGCTCCATTCCCTGCAAATCCGTATCTCTTAAATGCCACATTTGTATCTGCTTCCATCACCATCCTGGGTAACACTTACCAGGCACTCCATAAAAAAACCACACACCTTTGAACTTTACCTTACTCATCTTAAATGCATGCCCCCTCGTATTAGACATCTCTACCTTGAGTAGGAGCATTATCTATGCCTCTCAAAATGCCATAGACTTTCTATGTGTGACAATAAATTATTACCGAATAAGTAATCCTCCAGTGACCTGGTGGGATGAGGAAGGTCAGCTGGCGTTCAGACATGTTTCTCTTCTCTCGTGAATTAATGCCTTTCCAAGCAGATTCAGCAAATGCAACCTCCGTCTCATAAGAGCAGGTTGAAGTCATAAAGAAAGTAATTAATAGGAGTTTCAGTTTCTCAATAGAGGCCGACAGCAAACTCCCAACAGTAACAAGATGATTCTCACCCCAATAAAAAGCTTGGGGGAAGGAAAAAAACTTGCTGCATTTGTCGATGCTTGCACTTTGTGGCAGTAGGACTTGCAATGCAATAGTAAGACCATAAGACAGATACTGGAGCAGAATTAAGCCATTTGGCCCATCAAGCTACTCCTGCATTCAATCATGGCAGACTCACACAACATTTCAACTTGTCCATCCTCATTCCAAAGTACAGCCTCCTCCTGGTAGGACTCTCCACATACTGTTTCAGAAAACCCTTCTGGATGCATGCTGTGAATTCTGTCTAAGCCCCCTGCACTCAGACAACTCCAGACAATAGAAGGAGTATTACATTCCCCCATTACTACAGTATAATTCCATTATGCTTACACCTTTTTGTAATCTGCCTACATATCTGTTTTTGTGCTTCCTGCTGACTGCAGGGAGGCTCGCTGTACAATCCCTTCAAATTTACTGCCCCTTTCTTATTCCTAAATTCTACCATATGGCTTAAATGAACAGGATATTGTAAGCCATAAGACCATTAGCATAGGAGCAGAATTAGGCCATTCAGCCCATCGAGTCTGCCCCCCCATTTCATCATGGCTGATTTATTATTTCTCTCAATCCCATTTGCCTGCCTTCTCCCCATAACCTTTGACACCCTTACTAATCAAGAACCTATCGACTTCCACTTTAAATAAACCCAATGACTTGACCTCTGCAGCCATCCGTGGCAATGAATTCCACAGATTCACCTCCCTCTAGCTAAAGAAATGCCTCCTCATATCAGTTCTAAAGGGAAGTCCTTCTACTCTGAGGCTGTGTTCTCAGGTCCAAGACTCCCTCACTATTAGAAGCATCCTCTCCACATCCACCCTAGCGAGACAGAAATGACGTAACTTGCAATTCTTCAGCAGCGGGTCAATGGGCACCTTTGAGAGACAAAGTCAAGGAGTACAGATGAAAGCCCTTGGAAGAGTACAGGGAATATATAAAAGGGGCAAGGGTCCAAGTTACAGGTGAAGGCTGAGTAGGTTAGAACTTCATTCCCTGGAGCACACGGGAATGAGAAAGATCTTACTGAGGTACAGTACACATACAAAATCATGAAGGATGTAGTTAAGGCGAATGCATGGAGTCTTTCCCTCCTCAGGTTGGGTGAGAGCACAACTCATAGGTTCAGGGTGAAAGGTGAAATACTTAAGGGGAAGCTGAGGGGCAACCTCTTCACTCAAAGCCTGCGAGAGGAAGGCGGGTATATGGAATGAGATGCCAGCGGAAGTGGTTGACATGGGTTTAGTGGTGACACAAGAGAAGTTTGGGAAAGGTGCGTGGATGGTCTGGGTGCAGGTAGATGGGACTAGGCAGAAGGCCAGGTTGGCACAGAAAGATGGGCCGAAGGACCTGTTTCTGTGTCCTAGTGCCCTGTCACTCTGCTAACAAAGTTGTCTAACTGAGCTAGTCCCACTTTACTGCCCTTGGCCCATACCCCCCGAAACCTTCCCTCTCAACGAACCTGTCTAAATGCATTTTAGATGTTGTAATTGTACCCGTCTCTACCACTTCCTCTGGCAGCTCGTTCCATATACCCACCTCCCTCTTCCAGTCTTCAAAGGGACCATAGCTGAACATAAATGGTTCTTGGGGAACCTAGTCTACCCTGAAACACCCTTCCCCAAGTGTCAAAACTAGCGCATGGCCACAGATACTGGAGCAGATGACATAGTGCTGTAGTGCTGCACAGAAAGTGGCGTTTACTGCCATCTGCACAAGAGCATGTCTGCACAGATGCAACAAAAAGCTTACTTGCAGCAGCAGCACAGACCCAGAGCATCAGAGACGCAAACTTCACAAGGAAACCATAAATGATACAAAGTCATACAAGGAAGAACACAATTACAGCAGAGAGAGAGAGAAAAAAAGCACACACACAAGAAATTCTGCAGATGCTGGAAATCCAAAGCAACATGTACACAAAACACTGCAGGAACTCAGCAGGTCAGACAGCATCTATAGAAATTATTAAACAGTCGACACTTCAGGCTGAGACACCTCTTCAAGACTGAGATGGAAGGAATAAAAAGGAGGAGAGAGGAGGAGGAAGCTATCTGGAGGTGATAGGCAAAGTCTTTTGGGTTGGAGAAGAAGGAATCTGATAGGAGAGGAGAGTGGGCCATCGGAGAAAGAGGAGGAGGGGACCCATAGGGAAGTAATAGGCAGCTGAGAAGAAGTGGGGAATAGAGGAAGGGGGTTAGATTTGTTCACCAGAAGGAGAAATCAATATTCATGCCATCAGGTTGGAAGGTACCCAAATGGAATATAAGGTGTTCTCCTCCACCCCATGGGTATAGCCTCATCTTGGCACAAGAGGAGGCCATGTACCAACATGTCAGAATTTGAAAGGGAATGGGAATTAAAATGTCTGGCCACTGTGAAGTTCTGCTTTTGGTAGGTGGTGTGGAGGTGCTCAACAAAGCGGTCCCCCAATTTACATCGGCTCTCACCAACGTAGAGGGGGCTGCATCGGGAGCACCAGCCACAGTAGACAACCCCAGCAGATTCGCAGGTGAAGCGTTCCCTCGCCTGGAAGGAAAACAACGTCCATTGTGGTGCCAAGTGGTCACTGTAGGTCATAGTACTGAGGAAGTGACTGGATTTGTACCGGCTGATTGATGAACCAAATGGTGCAAGGGAAGCCGCTGCTGTTGAAGCTGGTGGTGTGGAAGCATGTTGGAGGGTCAGAGACTCTATCTGCCATAGGCATGATATGACTTAGAGAAGGGCAGGAGCCTTTGCCATGGTAATCTTTATATTTCTCAATTAAATTCTCGGATGTCAAGCGTTACTGGAGAACTACCTCCTTAAAATAGCCATTCAGTCAACCAAGACATTACTGATGCACCTCTCTCGATGGTTGCTTCAATTGCTTTTCACACTTCTCTAACTTCCTTTCCTCCTTTAAGTTACTCTTTAACACCTCCTCATTTGACCAGGTCTTGTGCTGATATTGGTCCACTGCCCACATATTCTAAACTTAAGAGAAGACTTTAAGCCATAGGACCGTAAGATACAGGACCAGAGTTAGGCCATTTGGCCTATTGAGTCTACTCCACCATTTCACCGTGGCTGAATCATTTCCCTCTCAGCCCCAAGCTCATGTCTTCTCCCTGTAACCTTTTACACCCTGACTAATCAAGAACATGTCAGCCTTCGCTTTAAGTACACCCAAAGGCCTGGCCTCCACAACTACCTGTGGCAAAGATTTCCACAGATTCACCACCCTCTGGCTGAAGGAATTTCTCCTCATCTGTCTTCTAAAATGACACCCCTCTATTCTGAGGCCGTGCACTCCCTCAACATAGCCCCTCCACATCCACTCTATCTAAGCCTTTCAACATCTGCTAGGTTTCAATTAGATCTTCCCTCATTCTTCTAAACTACAGCGAGTAAAGACCCAGTGCCATCGATCACTCCGCAAAAGATAAACCTTTCATTCTTGGAATCACTCTCATGAACCTCCTCTGAGCCCTCTCCAAGATCAGCACATCCTTTCTTCTATAGGAGGCCCAAACCTGCTCACAATACTCCGAGTGAGGCCTCACCAATACCTTATAAAACCTCAACATTACATCCTTGCTTTTATATTCTAGTCCTCTTGAAATCAATGCCAATATTACAATCGCCTTCCTCATCACCGACTCAACCTGTAAGTTAACCCCTAGGGAATCCTGCATGATAACTCCCAAGTCCCTTTGCACCTCGGATTTTATGAATTTTCTTCACGTTCACGTATAAACCTATTAAGTATTGCTTTTAAGTATCTACGAGTACCTCACTTTACAGAGTTTATAGTATCAACCCACACCTCAAGGAATAATTTGCTTCATAGTTTTGTCTCCACAGCATGGTTTAGCTGCAAATAATGACTATTTGAACATCAGGACACCCTCCCTTCCAGCCAACTAAGTTTATTTTATATTCAGTGATTCAGATTTAATATGAATGAATGATCCTTGACATAGACTTAAAACTCAAAGGAGATTTTTAACTACTAAAAAATTTTCAAATTATGAAAAATTTCTTAACTGCAAAGGATTTCCAAACACAGGTACAATTCTAACATATTGAAAAGAGTAGCAACGATTCTACTTCCTGAGAAGTTTGTGGATATTTGGCATGACATCTAAAACTTCGACAAACTTCTCTTGATGTGTGGTGGAGAGTATATTGACTGGCTGCATCACAGCCTGGTATGGAAACACCAATGACCTTGAAGGGAAAATCTTACAAAAAATTAATGGATATGGCCCAATCCTTCACAGGTAAAACCCTTCCCACCATTGAGCACATCTACATGGAGCACAATTGCAGGAAAGCGGCATCCATCGTCAGGGGCCCCACCACCCAGGACATGCTGGCATTAGGAAGAAGGTACAGGACCCACACCACCAGATTCAGGAACAGTTATTACCCCTCAACCATCAGACTCTTGAACCAGAGGGGATAACCTCACTCAACTTCACTTGCCCCCTCACTGAACTGTTCCCACAACCCACGGACTCACCTTCAAGAACTTTTCACTCACGTTCTCGATATTTATTGCTTATTTATTTATTATTATTATTATTTCATTTTTATTTCTCTTTTTTGTATTTGCACAGTTAGATGTCTTTTGCACATTGGTTGCCCACTCTGTGGGTGTAGCTTTTCATTGATTCTGTTATGGTTATCGGACTTATTGAGAAAATGAATCTCAGGTACATGGTGACATGGTGACATCTATTTACTCTGATAATAAGTTTAGTTTGAAATTTGATTTGGAGATGACCAAGTCAACTGTCACAGAAAACAACAGCCAAGGAATAAATTCTAGGTCTTCTGTCTGCCATTCCACCTTGTCATTCCGAACAATTCTGACTATTTTCTAATATCTACTCTGTTTTGCCTCTAACTGACATCATCTGCATGTGATGTTTATCCAGTTGCATTCATTAGGCCAGGGGAATCCAATGTTTTATTTGGCCAGCGTAGACCTCTCTGTCTCTCTTGATTAAATCATGGGCCAGTGAGAACCTCATTGTTCACTTGTTCATGATGAGAGGCTAAGCAAGAAATATTAGTTAGAAGGTTAACTTACACAACAACAACTCTTTGACCCTTTGATCCTTGGAAGGGAAATGTTAGAAAGCTGAGGTCACCAATAAGCCCTATGGGCACTGGAAAGTGAATATCCTGCCCAATCTTTATTTCTAACACCTCCTTATATCGTTTGGAATTTTAGAATAGTAAGGCTCCAGCAAACTCCCTTAGTATATGTATGTTATTGTGCTAAAGTACAGGGCACATGGATGACAGAAAAATGCAAGGCAATGCAGGAGCGAAGGCTAAGATTGATCTCAGAGTAGATTAAAAGGTCAGAACAATGTTGTGGGCAAAAGGACCTGTACTGCTCATTGTTTTATGCTCTATGTTCTACACCTCAATGGAACATATTTTAGTTTGTAATGTGAGGTCAGAAAGTAACTGTACGCAGAAATAATCTTCGAGGGCATAGCTTCAAGCAACAACATCTCTTGTTAATCACAAACAGAAGGAAGTCCACCAATGCTGGAAATCCAAAGCAACACACACAAAATTCTAGAGAAACTCAGCAGGTCAAGCAGCATCTATGGAGAGGAATAAACAGTCGACATATCAAACGGAGACTCTTCTTCAACACTGGAGATGTTTCAGGCCAAGACCCTTCTTTAGCACTAGAGAAGACCTCCAGTCCTGAAGAAGGGTGTCGGCCTGAAATGCCGACTGTTTAATCATTTCCATAGATGCTGCCTTACTTGCTGAGTTCCTCCAGCATTTTGAGTGTGTTGCTTAACATCTCTTGTTTCTTAGAAATACACAGCCGCAGCCCACTTTCCCCCCTATTGCTCGCTCGTTTAAAAGCCTAGATGCAATAGCAGTGGCGTGCAGCCCAGTGGTGTCGTGGGTAGGATGTCACAGCTCTGCGGTCACATGCTGCAGCGTCAACGTCCTTCATTCCTGAATCTACTGGTTACAACAGTGCTGAGGAGCATCAGTTCTCCGTCCAGCCACCAGGGGGACACCTCGTGATACCACCTGAGGCAAACAAAAAGTTTTGGCATTTTGCATAAAACTGGAATTGAATTGGAAGTGGTTTGTTATTGCCACAGGAAGAGGAGGAGGAGTAGCTCACCCCCTCCATCCTAATCCATCGCTGAATACAATGGGTGACATGGTTGTTAACACAACGCCTTACAGTACAGGGGACTGGGATTCGATTCACCGCGCTCCCTGTAAGGAGTTTGAACTTTCTCCCTGTGACCACATGGGTTTCCTCCTGGTGCTTCAGTTTCCTCCCACAGTCCAATGTGTACTGATTGGTAATTTAATTGGTCATTGTAAATTCTCACATGATTAGACCAGGGTTAAATCAGGGGGTTCCTTGGCAGTGTGGCTCATAGGGCCAGACAGGTCTATTCCAAGTTGTATCTCAATAAATAAATAAATAACCAAACAATCTCCTATCTCAGCACCCTTTTCTTGAGTTTTTCCTGCAATTGTCCATCACAGGCAAAGCCCTCCTCACCACTGAGTAAACTCACACAGAGCACATCCTCTAGAAAGCATGTTGTCTTCTTGCGACTACCACCAGGCAGGAGGTACAGGAGCCTCAGGTCCCACTCCACCAGGTCCAGGAACAGTTATTACCCTGCAACCATCAGGTATGGGTCAAGCAACACACATAAAAGGTGCTGGTGAACGCAGCAGGCCGGGCAGCGTCTCTAGGAAGAGGTACAGTCGACGTTTCAGGCCGAGACTCTTCATCAAGATTAACTGAAAGAAGAGTTAGTAAGAGATTTGAAAGTGGGAGGGGGAGGGGGAGATCCAAAATGATAGGAGAAGACAGGAGGGGGAGGGATGGAGCCAAGAGCTGGGCAGGTGATTGGCAAAAGGGATATGACAGGAACATGGGACAGGAGGCCCAGGGAGAAGGAAAAGGGGGAGGGGGGGAAAGCCCAGAGGATGGGCAAGGGGTATAGTGAGAGGGACAGAGGGAGAAAAAGGAGGGAGAGAGAAAGAAAGTGTGTATATAAATAAATAAATAACGGATGGGGTACGAAGGGGAGGTGGGGCATTAGCGGAAGTTTGAGAAGTCAATGTTAATGCCATCAGGTTGGAGGCTACCCAGACAGAATATAAGGTGTTGTTCCTCCAACCTGAGTGTGGCTTCATCTTTACAGTAGAGGAGGCCGTGGATAGACATATCAGAATGGGAACGGGATGTGGAATTAAAATGTGTGGCCACTGGGAGATCCTGCTTTCTCTGGCGGACAGAGCGTAGGTGTTCCGAGAAACGATAAGGTAGGGTCAACTTTGACCTGATTCTACGACTTACAGACTCACTTTCAATGACTCTTCAACTCATGCTCTCAGTATTATTTTATTTGCACAGTTTTCCTTCTTTTGCACATTGATACTTCGTTAGCCTTGTCCGTAAAATTTCTGTTGTATTTCTTTATTTTCCTGTAAATACCTGCAAGAAAATGGATCTCAAGGTAGTATATGGTGACATATACATATGTACTTCGACTATAAGTTTACTTTGAACTTTAAACCCTTGATTCCACTAATATTTAGAAACCCTGTGAGCTTGGTCATGTTTGGAATTGGAAAAGGGAGTTGATTTTTATTGTCAAGGTTTTTTCAGGATAGGATTCAGATATACAGATCTGTGTAAAAGTCTTAAGCACATGTAAAAAAATCTGTCAAGTGTAAATGCTTTCAAAAGTAATGAAATGAAAAGTTTCTAATTGTCAGAAAATTTACTATAAAGAGCAGAAAACAGTAAAAGACTAAATCCAATCAATTTTTACCGTTAAAACTGCATCTATTCTCTTAGGTACACTGTTGTGCAGTTTTATAAGAAAATCGGTTGGTAGGTTGTTCCAAGCATCTTGGAGAACTTTCCATAGTTCTTCTGCAGACTTTGGCTGTCTCGCTTGCTTCTGTCTCTCCAGGTAGTTCCAGACAGCCTCAGTGATGTTGTGATCAGGACTCTGTGGAGACCATACCTTCTGAAACCATGTAAAAAATCTAGCATGCCTGAGACGGTACTGCATTATCATTGATCTAGATGATGCTTTTGTGGCATGGAGACAGATCATTCCATATACAAGTGCATTGAGATGAGAAAAAGGAAAACAGAACACAAAATAGTTATATAGTTCCAGAAAATGTTTAGTAAAGTCAGATAAATAGAGTGCAAGGTAGAGTGGGAGATCAAGGGACCATCTTTTAACATACGATAGGTCTGTCTGTTGGGGAGTCTGTTAGTGGCATGGTAGCATAATACAGCACCAGCAATCCAGGTTCAATCCCTACTGCTGTCTGTAAGTAGTGACTATGTGGGTTGGATTATTAGATTAGATTATGAGGACACTCAGTCCTCGTTTATTGTCATTTAGAAATGCATGCATTAAGAAATGATACAATGTTCCTCCAGAGTGATATCACAAAAAAAACAGGACAAACCAAAGACTAACACTGAATATAGTTACAGCAGTGCAAAGCAATACCATAATTTGATCAAGAGCAGACCATGGGCATGGTAAAAAAAAGTCTCAAAGTTCCAATCGACTCCCGACACTCCCCGATAGCAGGCGGCAAAAGGGAGAAACTCTCCCTACCATAAACCTCCAGGCGCCGACAACTGCTGATGCG
The DNA here is from genome assembly GCF_030028105.1 of Mobula birostris. NCBI lineage: Eukaryota > Metazoa > Chordata > Chondrichthyes > Myliobatiformes > Myliobatidae > Mobula > Mobula birostris. The sequence continues at coordinate 90,997,386 of NC_092383.1, read as the reverse complement.
TTGGAAGCACCCGACCACAGCTGACTCTGAGTCCGTCCAAAAACTTCGAGCCTCCGACTCCGAGCACCGAGCACCATCTCCGCAGAGCACTTCAATCCTGCGCCGGCCGCCGAGCAACAAGCAAAGCCAAGGACTCAGGGCCTTCTCCTCCAGAGATTCTGGATCATACAGTAGCAGCGGCAGCGAAACAGGCATTTCAGAAGTTTCTCCAGATGTTCCTCCGTGCTCTCACATCTGTCTCTATCAAATCAGGATTGTGCACGGCACCCTACTTGACAGGTTACAGATATCGTGCACCGGAGTGGCTGCTGCGAGCTGCGTCGCGCTGCCATCTTCTCCTCCTTGCAGTTTCCTGCCATATTCCAGAGACAGATGGGTTAGTTAGGGTTAGCGATTTGTAGGCTTGTTATGTCAACTCCAGAAACATGGCGACACTTGCAGGCTGCCCACAGCACATCCTCGGACAATGCCGGTCATTGACACAAACGCAGCATTTCGCCATATGTTTCAATATACATGTGACATTAAAGCTGATCTTTATCACCTTCCATTTAATCTGGCAGTGAGATAGAAGCTGTCCACAAGGCTGGTGGCACATACCTCAAGCTTTTGTATCTTATGCCTGATAGGAGGGAGGAGTAAAGAGAACGACTGTTGTGATAAAGGTCTATGATTCTGTTGGCTCCTTTCCTGAAGGAGCAGGAAGTATAAATAGTGGAGGGCAGGCTGTTTGGCGTGGTGGACTGGGCTGTGTTCACAACTTGTAGCCTTGGCCAATCAATAACTGATCTTCTAGCATAAGGGATTCTAAGGTTCACCATTCTTTGAGTCAATCTCAATTCTAAATATACTATCCCTTATTTTGAGACCCTGATCCCAGTTTTAGACTCTCCAGACGGAGGAATCATCAGTCCTGTCAAATGCTCTAAGAAGTTTTATTTAATTTAAAGATACTACATGGTAACATACCCTTCCAGTTCACAAGTCCCGGCTATCCAATTGTGGCCAAGTGACCAATTAACCATTAACCTGTAAATATTTGGAGGAAACCAGAGCACCCGGACAAAACCCATGCAATCACGGGGAGAACGCACAAACTGCTTACAGATAGCGGCAGGAGTTGAACCTGGGTCTCTGGCACTGTAGTAGAGTTAAACTAACTGCCTTGCTATCGTTCCACACAGAGGAAACAAAAAATACACATAAATTTTACAAGAAAGAACATAATTGGAACGTTCTATTTCAGTGAAAAATGATGACAGTGTTGCTACATTGTAGAGATTAAGGCTTTGTCAGTGGGTTCAAGAACAGAATGGTTGAAGGGAAATAGCTGTTCTTGAACCTGGTGGTGTGGGGCTTCAGGTTTCTGTACCTTCTGCTTGGTGGTTCTTCTGATTAGACAGAAAAAATTTGATTAGCTCTATTGACCTACAACTCTTTAAAACCCTGGTTAGACCACATTTGGAATATTGTGTTCGGTTTTGACTGCCTCATGATGGGAAAGATGTGGAAGTTTAAAGACGGTGCAGAGGAAATTCACCAAGATGCTGCCTGGATTAGAGAGCATCTTATGAAGATAGTTTGAGTGGAACTGGGGCTTTTGGAGCGAAGAAAGATGAGAGATGACTTGATAGAGATGTATGAGAATGGGCAGACAGAGGCAGAAATGGCTAATATGAGAGAACATAATTTTAGGATGACAGGAGGAAATTCTAGGGAGGATGCCAGAGAGTGGTGGATGTGTGTAATGTGCTGCTAGGGGTGATGGGCACAGCTAGGTGCATTGGAGACATTTAAGAGGCTCTGAGATAGGCACATGGATGGTAGAAAAATGGAGGGCTATGTGGAAGAGAAGGGTTAACTTCATTTTGGAGTAGGGTAAAATGTTTCACAACATCGTGAGCTAAAGAAGGCTTTCTGCTTGGCCAAGCTGTTCTGTGCTGTCTGTTTATGTTCCAATTTTCAAAGATAAACTCTCATTCTAAGATCTGCATAGAAGGCATGGAAAATCCTGGGTAAATAAGATAATAATTAACTGATTTACCAATTTTACCAGTTGTACCCATATAGCACACATCTTTAATTTCCTATTTAATGCCACACCTACTAAAGTTTAGGTCGTCTATACTCAACTCTCACCGAAGTTGTCTGCCAATTAGTATTTCTTAACTCACCACTACAAGCCAAGCTAATATCCTTCCTCAATTGTGCACTAATCTCTTCAATCAGCAACACAGGCCCACTTCCTTTTCCTTTTGGGCTGTTCTTTCCTTTGTACTTCCTAAATGTTCAATGCCCTAAATGGATGGTTTCCAACCTTGATCACACTGCAGCCACATCTCCATAACCCCAATGTTCTCAAATAATTTTGCTGTAGATATTGAGGTTGTTGCTTTGATCCTCTTTTTCCTAGTTTTTGCTGTAGTTATTGAGATTGGCCTTTTGCTCTCTTGTTGTCGCGGTAGGTATTGAGATTGGCTTTGCTGTAGCTCTAGATTTTGAGTTTGTTTTGCTGTTGCGTTAGATATTGAGAATGATTTTGGTGTTCCTGCAGGTATTGAGAATCTTTCTGTTGTTGTTGTTGCAGGTATTGAGTTTGTTTTTGTTTTTGCTGTAGGTATTGAGATTATTTTTGCTGTTGCTGTAGGTATTGAGATTGTTTTCAGTGTTGCTGTAGGCATTGAGATTGTTTTCGGTGTTGCTGTAGGTATTGAGATTGTTTTTGGTGTTGCTGTAGGTATTGAGATTGTTTTTGGTGTTGCTGTAGGTATTGAGATTGTTTTTGGTGTCGCTGTAGGTATTGAGATTGTTTTTGGTGTTGCAATAGCTATCAAGACTGTTTTGGGTTTTGCTGCAGGTAGATGTTCCACTGTTGCTGTAGATATTGAAATTTCTTGTGGTGTTGCTGTACATTATGAGATTGTTCTTGTTGTTGCTCTAGTTATTGAGATTGTGTTTAGTGTTGTTCTAGGTATTGAGATTGCTGTTGTGTATTTTGGTGTTGCTGTACAGATTGAGACTGTTTTTGGTGTTGTGATAGCTTATGAGATTGTTTGTGATGTTGCTGTAGCTATTGAGATTGGCTATGGTGTTACTGCAGGTATTGACAATGTTTTTGTTTCTGCTGTAGGTATGGAGATTGTTTTTGGTGTTGCTGTAGGTATTAATATTGCCTGTGGTATTGCTGAACATATTGAGATTGCTTTTGGTGTTGCTATAGATATTGAGATTCTTTAATTTTTGGATTTGCTATAGCATTGAGATTATTTTTGGTGTTACTGTACATATTGAGATGGTGTTTGTTGTTGCTGTGGGTATTAATATTGTTATTGTAGTTGCTGTGGGTACTGTACTGAGTTTGTTTTCTTGTTACAGTCAATATTGAGATGATCTTGGTGTTGCTGTGGGTATTAAGATTGTTGTTCCTGTGCGTTTTGAGATTGCTTGTGGTGTTGTTGCATGTATTGATGTTGCTTTTGTATTGCTATATGTTTTGAGGTTACTTTTGGTGTTCCTGTAGGTATTGAGATTGCTTTTGGTGTTGCTGTAGGTATTGATATTATTTTGGCATATATTGATATTAGATTGATATTATTTTAGGTGTTGCTGTAGATATTGAGATAACTTTTGATTTTGCTGTGAGTATGAGGATTGCTTTTGCTGTGGCTGTCATATTGAGATTGTTTTTATTGCTGCTCTTGGTATTGAGATTTCATTTGGTGTTGCTGTAGTTATTAAGATTTGCTGTAGTGTTACTGTAGCTATTGGCTTTTTTTGTTGCTGCTGTATGTACTGAGATTGTTTTTTGGTGTCATTGTAGGTATTGAGATTGCTTTTGGTGTTGCTGTAGGTTTGGAGAGAGTTTTTGGTGTTGCTGTATGTATTGAGATTGCTTTTGGTATTGCTAAAGGTATTGAGATTGTTTTTCCTGTTGTTGTAGATATTGAGATTGCTTTTGGGGTTGCCGTAGCTTTTGAGATTGTTTTTGGTGTTGCAAATGAGATTGCTTTTGCTTTTGGTGTTGCAGGAGGTATTGTGATTGTTTTTGGTGTTGCTGTAGGTATTGAGATTGGTTGTGGTGTTGCTGTAGGTATAGAGATTGTTTTTGTAGTTGCTGTTGGTTGTGATTGCTTTTGATGGTGTTCTATGTATTGAGATTGATTTTGTAATTGCTGTGGGTATTGGGATTGTTTTCAGTGTTACTCTAATAAGTTTGTATTGCTGCTGCTGCAGATATTGAGATTGCTTTTGCTATTGCTGTAAGTGTTGAGATGGTTTTTGTAATTGCTGTAGATTTTGTGACTGTTTTTGGTGTGGCTATAGATTTTGAGAATATTTTTGATGTTGTAGGTAATGACATTGTTTCTGGTGTTGTGGGTATTGAAATAGGGTTTTTGTTTCTGTAGAGTATGGTTTTGTTGTTGCCGTAGGGATTGAGCTTGTTTTGGTGTAGCGGCAGGCATTTAGATTGATTTTCGTGTTGCTGTAGGTATTGAGATTGCGTTTGGTGTTGCTGTTGATATTGAGATTGTTTTTGACGTTGCAGTAGTTATTGAGATTATTTTTGTGTTGCTGTAGTTATTGAGATTGTTTTTGGTATTGCCATCGGTTTTGAGAGTGTTTTGGTGTTGCTGTAGTTATTGAGATTGTTTTTGGTATTGCCATCGGTTTTGAGAGTGTTTTGGTGTTGCTGTATTTATTGAGATTGTTTTTGGCATTGTCATCATTTTTTAAAGCGTTTTTGGTGTTGCTGTAATTATTGAGATTGCTTTTAGTGTTGCTGTAGGTATTGTGATTGTTTTTATTGTTGCTGTAGTTATTGAGATTGTTTTTGGTATTGCCATTGATTTTGAGATTATTTTTTGGGTTGCTATAGTTATTGAGATTGTTTTTGGTATTGCCATCGGTTTTGAAAGCCTTTTTGGTGTTGCTGTAATTATTGAGATTGTTTTTAGTGTTGTCCTAGGAATTGAGATTACTTTTGGTGTTTTCTTAGGTGTGCAGATTGTTTTGGGGGTTGCTGCAGGTATCAAGATTGTGTTGGTGTTGCTATAGGTATTGAGATTGTTTTTGTTATTGCTGTGGGTACGGATACTGTTTTTGTTGTCACTGTAGGTGTTCAGAATTTTTCTGGTTTTGCTGAAGGTATTGAGATTGCTTTTGTTGTTCCTGTAGGAATTGAGATTGCTTTTGGTGTTTGTGTAGATATTCCAATTGCTTTTGGTGTTACCAATGAGATTGTTATTACTTTTGCTGCTGGTGTTAAGTATTAAGATCGTGTTTGCTGTTACTGCAGGCATTGAGAGTGCCTTTGATGTTCCTGTGTGTACCGAGATTGCTTTTGGAGTTGCTGCAGGTATCAAGATTGCTTTTGGTGTTCCTGTAGATATTGAGATTTATTTTGAGGTTGCTGTAGGTACTGATATTATTTTTGGTGTTGCTATAAGTATTGAGATTGCTTTGCCAATTTCTGTAGGTATTGAGATTGTTTATGGTGTTATTGTGTATATTGATGTTGCTGTATGTATTGAGTTATCTTTTGGTTTTGCTGTACAGGTGAGATTGTGTTTGGTGTTGCTGTACAGGTGAGATTGTGTTTGGTGTTGCTGCAGAATTTTAGATTGTTTTTGATGTTGCTGTAGACATTGAGATTGTGTTTGGTGTTGCTGTGGGTACTGAGATTGCTCTTTGTGGTGCTATAGGTATTGTGATTGTTTTTGTTATTAATGTAGATGTTGAGATTGATTTAGGTGTTGCTGTGGTTATTGAGATTGCTTTTGGTGTTACTGTAGTTATTGTGATTGCTTGTGGACTTACTATAGGTATTCATATTGCTTTTGCTATTACTGTAGGTATTGAGATTATTTTTGCTGTTGCTGTTGCTATTGAGATCATGTTTGGTGTTGCTGTAGGTATTGAGATCAATTTTGGTGTTGCTGTAAGTATTGAGATTGTTTTTGGTGTTAATGCAGTTGTTGAGAATGTTTTTGGTGTTCCTAAAGATATTGAGATTGCTTTTGGTGTTCCTACAGGTTTTGAGATTGCTTTTGGTGTTCCTAAAGGTATTGAGAATGCTTTTGGAGTTGCTACAGGTTTTGAGATTGCTTTTGCTGTTGCTATATATTTTGAGATTACTTTTGTTGTTGCTGTAGGGATTGAAGTTGCTTTTGGTTTACGGTAGGTATTGAGATAGCCTTTTGGTGTTATTGTTGGTATTGCAGTTGTTTTTGGTGCTGCTGCAGATATTGAGAGTCCTTTTGGTGTTGTTGTTGGTATTACGATTGTTTTTGATGCTGCTATAGGTATAGAGATTGTTTTTGTTGTTGGTCTAGGTATTGAGATTGTTTTTCTGTTGTATGGATTAATATTGTTTGTGGTGTAGACTTAGATTTTGAGATTGTTCTTGGTGTTGCTGTAGATATGAGATTGTCTCTGGTATTGCTGTAGGTACTGAAATTGTTTTTAGTGTTGCTGTAGGTATTGAGAGACCTTTTGGTGTTGTAGTATGTTTTGAGATTGCATTTGATGTTGTTGGTATTGAGATTGTTTTGGTGTTGCTGCAGGTATGTAGATTGTTTTTGGTGTTGTAGGTATTTAGATTGCTTTTCATGTTGTAGGCATTGTGTTTGTTTTTCTCGTTGTAGGTATTGAGAATATTTTTGGTGTTCTGTTGGTATTCATTTTGCTTTGGTGTTGCTGTCACTATTGAGATTGCTTTTGGAGTTACTGTAGATATTGAGATTTAATTTGGTGTTGCTATAGGTATTGGTATTGCTTTTGAGGTTGCTGTGGAGTCTGAGATTGTTTTTATTTTTGTTGTAGGTATTGAGATTATTTTTATTTTTGCTGTAGGCTTTGAGATTGTTTTAGTGTTGCTGTATATATTGTGATTGTTTTAGTGCTGCTGTAGGTGTTGTGATCGTTTTAGTGCTGCTGTGGGTGTTGTGATTGTTTTAATGTTGCTGTAATTGAGATTGTTTTTATTTTTGCTGCAGGTATTGTGATAGTTTTAGCGTTGCTGTAGTATTGTGATTGTTTCAGTGTTGCTGTAGTTATTGAGATTGTATTTATTTTAGCTGTAGGTATTCTGATTGTTTTAGTGTTGCGTAGGTATTGAAATTGTTTTTAATGTTGTTGTAGGTATTGTGATTGTTTTAGTGTTGCTGCAGATATTGAGATTGTTTTTAGTGTCGCCGTAGGTATTGTGATTCTATTAGTGTTGCTGTAGGTATTGTGATTGCTTTTAGTGTTGCTGTAGGTATTGTGATTGTTTTGATGTTGCTGTAGGTATTGAGATTGTTTTTAGTGTTGCTGTAAGTACTGAGATTGTTTTTAGTGTTGCTGTAGGTACTGTGATTGTTTTAGTGTTGCTGTTGGTATTGTGGTTGTTTTAGTGTTGCTGTAGTTATTGAGATTGATTTTACTCTTGCTATAGGTATTGTGATTGTATTAGTGTTGCTTTAGGTATTCTGATTGTTTTAGTGTTGTAGATATTGTGATTGTTTTAGTGTTGCTGTAGGTATTGTGATAGTTTTTAGTGTTGCTGTAGGTATTGAGATTGTTTTTAGTATTGCTGCAGGTATTTTGATTGTTTTGATGTTGCTGTAGGTATTGTGATTTTTTTAGTGTTGCTGTAGTTATTGTGATTACTTTAGTATTGCCGTAGATATTGAGATTGTTTTAGTGTTGCTGTAGATATTCAGTTTGTTTCAGTGTTCTTGTAGGTATTGTGATTGTTTTAGTGTTGCTGTAGGTATTGTGATTGTTTTTAGTGTTGCTGCAGGTATTGTGATTGTTTTAGTGTTGCTGTAGTTATTGAGATTGATTTTACTGTTGTTGTAGGTATTGTGATTGTTTTAGTGTTATTGTAGGTATTGTGATTGTATTGGTATTGCTTAGGTATTGAGATTGTTTTAGTGTTGCTGTAGGTATTGTGATTATTTTTAGTGTTGCTGTAGGTATCGAGATTGTTATTACTTTTTCTGTAGGTATTGTGATTGTTTTTGCTGTTGCTGTATGTATTGAGATTGTTTTTAGTATTGCTGTAGATATTGTGATTGTTTTCATGTTAGGGTCAGTATTGAGATTGTTTTTAGTGTTGTTGTAGGTATTGTTATTGTATTGGTATTGCTTAGGTATTGAGATTGTTTTAGTGTTGCTGTAGGTATTGTGATTATTTTTAGTGTTGCTGTAGGTATCGAGATTGTTATTACTTTTTCTGTAGGTATTGTGATTGTTTTTGCTGTTGCTGTATGTATTGAGTTTGTTTTTAGTATTGCTGTAGATATTGTGATCGTTTTCATGTTAGGGTCAGTTTTGAGATTGTTTTTAGTGTTGTTTAGGTATTGTGATTGCTTTTGTGTTGCTGTGGGTATTGTGATTGTTTTTAGTATTGCTGTATGTATTCTGTTTGGTTTTAGCGTTGCTGTAGGTATTGTGATTGTTTTAGTGTTGCTGTAGGTATTGTGATTGGTTTAGTGTTGCTGTAGGTTTTTGGATTGTTTTTAGTATTGCTGCAGGTATTTTGATTGTTTTGATGTTGCTGTAGGAATTGTGATTCTTTTAGTGTTCCTGTAGTTATTGTGATTGCTTTAGTACTGCTGTAGGTATTGAGATTGTTTTAGTGTTGCTGTAGGTATTGAGTTTGTTTCAGTGTTGTTGAAGGTATTGTGATTATTTTTAGTGTTGCTGTATTTTGTGATTGTTTCAGTGTTGCTCTATGTGTTGTGACTGTTTTATTGCTGTAGGTATTGAGATTATTTTATTGTTGCTGTAGGTATTGTGATTGTTTTTGCTGTTGCTGTATGTATTGAGTTTGTTTTTAGTATTGCTATAGATATTGTGATCGTTTTCATGTTAGGGTCAGTTTTGAGATTGTTTTTAGTGTTGTTTAGGTATTGTGATTGCTTTTGTGTTGCTGTGGGTATTGTGATTGTTTTAGTATGGCTGTAGGTATTCAGAATGTTTTAGTGTTGCTGTAGGTATTGTGTATGTTTTTAGTATTGCTGTATGTATTGTGTTTGGTTTTAGTGTTGCTGTAGGTATTGTGATTGTTTTAGTGTTGCTGTAGGTATTGTGATTGGTTTAGTGTTGCTGTAGGTATTTGGATTGTTTTTAGTATTGCTGCAGGTATTTTGATTGTTTCGATGTTGCTGTAGGAATTGTGATTCTCTTAGTGTTCCTGTAGTTATTGTGATTGCTTTAGTATTGCTGTAGGTATTGTGATTGTTTTAGTGTTGCTGTAAGTATTGAGATTGTTTTAGTGTTGCTGTAGGTATTGTGATTGTTTTAGTCTTGCTCTACGTATTGTGGTTGTTTTATTGCTGTAGGTATTGTGATTGTTTTAGTGTTGCTTTAGGTATCATGATTGTTTTAGTGTTGATCTACGTATTGTGATTGTTTTAGTGTTATTGTAGGTATTGTGATTGTATTGGTATTGCTTAGGTATTGAGATTGCTTTAGTGTTGCTGTAGGTATTGTGATTATTTTTAGTGTTGCTGTAGGTATCGAGATTGTTATTACTTTTTCTGAAGGTATTGTGATTGTTTTAGCTGTTGCTGTATGTATTAAGATTGTTTTTTGTATTGCTGTAGATATTGTGATCGTTTTCATGTTAGGGTCAGTATTGAGATTGTTTTTAGTGTTGTTTAGGTATTGTGATTGCTTTTGTGTTGCTGTGGGTATTGTGATTGTTTTAGTATGGCTGTAGGTATTGAGAATGTTTTAGTATTGCTGTATGTATTGTGTTTGGTTTTAGTGTTGCAGTAGGTATTGTGATTGTTTTATTGCTGTAGGTATTGAGATTCTTTTACTGTTGTTGTAGGTATTGAGATTGTTTTTAGTGTTGCTGCAGGTATTGTGATTGTCTTAATGTTGGGGTAGGTACTGAGATTGTTTTTAGTGTTGCTGTAGGTATTGTGATTATTTTTACTGGTCCTGTTGGTGTTGTGATTGTTTTAGTGTTGCTATAGTTATCGAGATTGCTTTTACTCTTTCTGTAGGTATTGAGATTCTTTTACTGTTGCAGTAGGTATTGAGATTGTTTTTAGTGTTGCTGCAGGTATTGTGATTGTTTTAGTGTTGCTGTAGTTATTGAGATTGATTTTACTGTTGCTGTAGGTATTGTGATTGTTTTAGCGCTGGGTAGGTATTAGGTTTGTTTTTAGTGTTGTTGTAAGTATTGTGATTGCTTTAGTGTTGCAGTTGGTATTTAGATTGATTTAGTGTTGCTGTAGGTATTGTGATTGTTTCAGTGTTGCTCTACTTGTTGTGATTGTTTTATTGCTGTAGGTTTTTAAATTGTTTTAGTGTTGCTGTAGGTATTGCGATTGTTTTTAGTGTTGCTGGGGGTATTGAGACTGTTTTTAGTGTTGCTGTAGGTATTGTGATTATTTTAGTGTTGCTGTAGGCATTGAGATTGTTTCTGGTGTTGTAGGTATTGTGATTGTTTTTAGTGTTGCTGTAGTTATTGAGATTGTTTTTAGTGTTGCTGTAGGTATTGTGATTATTTTAGTGTTGCTGTATGTATTGTGATTGTTCTTAGTGTTGCTGTATTTTGTGCTTGTTTCAGTGTTGCTCTAAGTGTTGTGATTGTTTTATTGCTGTAGGTATTGAGATTATTTTATTGTTGCTGTAGGTATTGTGATTGTTTTAGTGTTGCTGTAAGTATTGAGATTGTTTTAGTGTTGCTGTAGGTATTGTGATTGTTTTAGTCTTGCTCTACGTATTGTGGTTGTTTTATTGCTGTAGGTATTGTGATTGTTTTAGTGTTGCTTTAGGTATCATGATTGTTTTAGTGTTGATCTACGTATTGTGATTGTTTTAGTGTTATTGTAGGTATTGTGATTGTATTGGTATTGCTTAGGTATTGAGATTGCTTTAGTGTTGCTGTAGGTATTGTGATTATTTTTAGTGTTGCTGTAGGTATCGAGATTGTTATTACTTTTTCTGAAGGTATTGTGATTGTTTTAGCTGTTGCTGTATGTATTAAGTTTGTTTTTTGTATTGCTGTAGATATTGTGATCGTTTTCATGTTAGGGTCAGTATTGAGATTGTTTTTAGTGTTGTTTAGGTATTGTGATTGCTTTTGTGTTGCTGTGGGTATTGTGATTGTTTTAGTATGGCTGTAGGTATTGAGAATGTTTTAGTATTGCTGTATGTATTGTGTTTGGTTTTAGTGTTGCAGTAGGTATTGTGATTGTTTTATTGCTGTAGGTATTGAGATTCTTTTACTGTTGTTGTAGGTATTGAGATTGTTTTTAGTGTTGCTGCAGGTATTGTGATTGTCTTAATGTTGGGGTAGGTACTGAGATTGTTTTTAGTGTCGCCGTAGGTATTGTGATTCTATTAGTGTTGCTGTAGGTATTGTGATTGCTTTTTAGTGTTGCTTTAGGTATCATGATTGTTTTAGTGTTGATCTACGTATTGTGATTGTTTTAGTGTTATTGTAGGTATTGTGATTGTATTGGTATTACTTAGGTATTGAGATTGTTTTAGTGTTGCTGTAGGTATTGTGATTATTTTTAGTGTTGCTGTAGGTATCGAGATTGTTATTACTTTTTCTGTAGGTATTGTGATTGTTTTTGCTGTTGCTGTATGTATTGAGATTGTTTTTAGTATTGCTGTAGATATTGTGATTGTTTTCATGTTAGGGTCAGTATTGAGATTGTTTTTAGTGTTGTTTAGGTATTGTGATTGCTTTAGTGTTGCTGTGGGTATTGTGATTGTTTTAGGATTGCTGTAGGTATTGAGAATGTTTTAGTGTTGCTGTAGGTATGGTGATTATTTTTAGTGTTGCTGTAGGTATTGTGATTGTTTTTAGTATTGCTGTATGTATTGTGTTTGGTTTTAGTGTTGCAGTAGGTATTGTGATTGTTTTATTGCTGTAGGTATTGAGATTCTTTTACTGTTGTTGTAGGTATTGAGATTGTTTTTAGTGTTGCTGCAGGTATTGTGATTGTCTTAATGTTGGGGTAGGTACTGAGATTGTTTTTAGTGTTGCTGTAGGTATTGTGATTATTTTTACTGGTCCTGTTGGTGTTGTGATTGTTTTAGTGTTGCTATAGTTATCGAGATTGCTTTTACTCTTTCTGTAGGTATTGAGATTCTTTTACTGTTGCAGTAGGTATTGAGATTGTTTTTAGTGTTGCTGCAGGTATTGTGATTGTTTTAGTGTTGCTGTAGTTATTGAGATTGATTTTACTGTTGCTGTAGGTATTGTGATTGTTTTAGCGCTGGGTAGGTATTAGGTTTGTTTTTAGTGTTGTTGTAAGTATTGTGATTGCTTTAGTGTTGCAGTTGGTATTTAGATTGATTTAGTGTTGCTGTAGGTATTGTGATTGTTTCAGTGTTGCTCTACTTGTTGTGATTGTTTTATTGCTGTAGGTTTTTAAATTGTTTTAGTGTTGCTGTAGGTATTGCGATTGTTTTTAGTGTTGCTGGGGGTATTGAGACTGTTTTTAGTGTTGCTGTAGGTATTGTGATTATTTTAGTGTTGCTGTAGGCATTGAGATTGTTTCTGGTGTTGTAGGTATTGTGATTGTTTTTAGTGTTGCTGTAGTTATTGAGATTGTTTTTAGTGTTGCTGTAGGTATTGTGATTATTTTAGTGTTGCTGTATGTATTGTGATTGTTCTTAGTGTTGCTGTATTTTGTGCTTGTTTCAGTGTTGCTCTAAGTGTTGTGATTGTTTTATTGCTGTAGGTATTGAGATTATTTTATTGTTGCTGTAGGTATTGTGATTGTTTTAGTGTTGCTGTAAGTATTGAGATTGTTTTAGTGTTGCTGTAGGTATTGTGATTGTTTTAGTCTTGCTCTACGTATTGTGGTTGTTTTATTGCTGTAGGTATTGTGATTGTTTTAGTGTTGCTTTAGGTATCATGATTGTTTTAGTGTTGATCTACGTATTGTGATTGTTTTAGTGTTATTGTAGGTATTGTGATTGTATTGGTATTGCTTAGGTATTGAGATTGCTTTAGTGTTGCTGTAGGTATTGTGATTATTTTTAGTGTTGCTGTAGGTATCGAGATTGTTATTACTTTTTCTGAAGGTATTGTGATTGTTTTAGCTGTTGCTGTATGTATTAAGTTTGTTTTTTGTATTGCTGTAGATATTGTGATCGTTTTCATGTTAGGGTCAGTATTGAGATTGTTTTTAGTGTTGTTTAGGTATTGTGATTGCTTTTGTGTTGCTGTGGGTATTGTGATTGTTTTAGTATGGCTGTAGGTATTGAGAATGTTTTAGTATTGCTGTATGTATTGTGTTTGGTTTTAGTGTTGCAGTAGGTATTGTGATTGTTTTATTGCTGTAGGTATTGAGATTCTTTTACTGTTGTTGTAGGTATTGAGATTGTTTTTAGTGTTGCTGCAGGTATTGTGATTGTCTTAATGTTGGGGTAGGTACTGAGATTGTTTTTAGTGTCGCCGTAGGTATTGTGATTCTATTAGTGTTGCTGTAGGTATTGTGATTGCTTTTTAGTGTTGCTTTAGGTATCATGATTGTTTTAGTGTTGATCTACGTATTGTGATTGTTTTAGTGTTATTGTAGGTATTGTGATTGTATTGGTATTACTTAGGTATTGAGATTGTTTTAGTGTTGCTGTAGGTATTGTGATTATTTTTAGTGTTGCTGTAGGTATCGAGATTGTTATTACTTTTTCTGTAGGTATTGTGATTGTTTTTGCTGTTGCTGTATGTATTGAGATTGTTTTTAGTATTGCTGTAGATATTGTGATTGTTTTCATGTTAGGGTCAGTATTGAGATTGTTTTTAGTGTTGTTTAGGTATTGTGATTGCTTTAGTGTTGCTGTGGGTATTGTGATTGTTTTAGGATTGCTGTAGGTATTGAGAATGTTTTAGTGTTGCTGTAGGTATGGTGATTATTTTTAGTGTTGCTGTAGGTATTGTGATTGTTTTTAGTATTGCTGTATGTATTGTGTTTGGTTTTAGTGTTGCTGTAGGTATTGTGATTGTTTTATTGCTGTACGTATTGAGATTCTTTTATTGTTGCTGTAGGTATTGAGATTGTTTTTAGTGTTGCTGCAGGTATTGTGATTGTTTTAGTGTGCTGTAGTTATTGAGATTGATTTTACTGTTGCTGTAGGTATTGTGATTGTTTTTGTGCTGGGTAGGTATTAGGTTTGTTTTTAGTGTTGTTGTAGGTATTGTGATTGCTTTTCATGTTGTAGGCATTGTGTTTGTTTTTCTCGTTGTAGGTATTGAGATTATTTTGGTGTTGCTGTTGGTATTCATGTTGCTTTGGTGTTGCTGTCACTATTGAGATTGTCTTTGGAGTTACTGTAGATATTGAGATTTAATTTGGTGTTGCTATAGGTATTGGTATTGCTTTTGGGGTTGCTGTGGAGTCTGAGATTGTTTTTATTTTTGTTGTAGGTATTGAGATTCTTTTTATTTTTGCTGTAGGCTTTGAGATTGTTTTAGTGTTGCTGTATATATTGTGATCGTTTTAGTGCTGCTGTGGGTGTTGTGATTGTTTTAATGTTGCTGTAATTGAGATTGTTTTTATTTTTGCTGCAGGTATTGTGATAGTTTTAGCGTTTCTGTAGTATTGTGATTGTTTCAATGTTGCTGTAATTATTTAGATTGTATTTATTTTAGCTGTAGGTATTCTGATTGTTTTAGTGTTGCTGTAGGTATTGAAATTGTTTTTAATGTTGTTCTTGGTATTGTGATTATGTTAGTGTTGCTGTAGGTGTTCTGATGGTTTTACTGTTGTTGTAGGTATTGTGATTGTTTTAGTGTCGCCGTAGGTATTGTGATTCTATTAGTGTTGCTGTAGGTATTGTGATTGCTTTTAGTGTTGCTGTAGGTATTGTGATTGTTTTGATGTTGCTGTAGGTATTGAGATTGTTTTTAGTGTTGCTGTAAGTACTGAGATTGTTTTTAGTGTTGCTGTAGGTACTGTGATTGTTTTAGTGTTGCTGTTGACATTGTGATTGTTTTAGTGTTGCTGTTGGCATTGTGATTGTTTTAGTGTTGCTGTAGTTATTGAGATTGATTTTACTCTTGCTATAGGTATTGTGATTGTTTTAGTGTTGCTGTAGGTATTGTGATTGGTTTAGTGTTGCTGTAGGTATTGAGATTGTTTTTAGTATTGCTGCAGGTATTTTGATTGTTTTAATGTTGCTGTAGGTATTGTGATTTTTTTTAGTGTTGCTGTAGTTATTGTGATTGCTTTAGTATTGCTGTAGGTATTGAGATTGTTTTAGTGTTGTTGTAGTTATTGAGATTGATTTTACTCTTGCTATAGGTATTGTGATTGTTTTAGTGTTGCTGTAGGTATTCTGATTGTTTTAGTGTTGTAGGTATTGTGATTGTTTTTAGTGTTGCTGTAGGTATTGAGATTGTTTTTAGTATTGCTGCAGGTATTTTGATTGTTTTGATGTTGCTGTAGGTATTGTGACTTTTTTAGTTTTGCTGTAGTTATTGTGATTACTTTAGTTTTGCTATAGGTATTGAGTTTGTTTCAGTGTTGTTGAAGGTATTGTGATTATTTTTAGTGTTGCTGTATATATTGTGATTGTTTTTAGTGTTGCTGTAAGTATTTAGTTTGTTTTAGTGTTGCTGTAGGTATTGTGATTGTTTTAGTGTTGCTTTAGGTATCATGATTGTTTTAGTGTTGATCTACGTATTGTGATTGTTTTAGTGTTGTAGGTATTGTGATTGTATTGGTATTGCTTAGGCATTGAGATTGTTTTAGTGTTGCTGTAGGTATTGTGATTATTTTTAGTGTTGCTGTAGGTATCGAAATTGTTATTACTTTTTCTGTAGGTATTGTGATTGCTTTTGCTGTTGCTGTATGTATTGAAATTGTTTTTAGTATTGCTTTAGATATTGTGATTGTTTTCATGTTAGGGTCAGTATTGAGATTGTTTTTAGTGTTGTTTCGGTATTGTGATTGCTTTAGTATTGCTGTAGGTGTTGTGGTTGTTTTTAGTATTGCTGTATGTATTGTGTTTGGTTTTAGTGTTGCTGTAGGTATTGTGATTGTTTTGTTGCTGTAGGTATTGAGATTCTTTTACTATTGCTGTAGGTATTGAGATTGCTTTTAGTGTTGCTGCAGGTATTGTGATTGTTTTTACTGTTCCTGTTGGCGTTGTGATTGTTTTAGTGTTGCTATAGTTATCGAGATTGCTTTTACTCTTTCTGTAGGTATTGAGATTCTTTTATTGTTGCTGTAGGTATTGCGATTGTTTTTAGTGTTGCTGCAGGTATTGTGATTGTTTTAGTGTTGCTGTAGGTATTGTGATTGTTTTATTGCTGTGGGTATTGAGATTATTTTATTGTTGCTGTAGGTATTGTGATTGTTTCTGGTGTTGTAAGTATTGTGATGGTTTTTAGCGTTGCTGTATGTATTGTGATTGTTTTTAGTGTTGCTGTACTTTGTGATTGTTTCAGTGTTGCTCTACGTGTTGTGATTGTTTTATTGCTATAGGTATTGAGATTATTTTATTGTTGCTGTAGGTATTATGATTGTTTTAGTGTTGCTGTAAGTATTGAGATTGTTTTAGTATTGCTGTCGGTATTGTGATTGTTTTAGTCTTGCTCTACCTATTGTGATTGTCTTATTGCTGTAGATATTGTGATTGTTTTAGTGTTGCTGTAGGTATTGTGATTGTTTTTAGTGTGGCTGTAGTTATTGAGATTGTTTTTAGTGTTGCTGTAGGTATTGTGATTATTCTAGTGTTGCTGTAGGTGTTCTGATTGTTTTAGTGGTGTTGTAAGTATTGTGATTGTTTTAGTGTTGCTGTAGGTATCGTGATTGTTTTTAGTGTTGCTGTAGGTACTGTGATTGTTTTAGTGTTGCTGTAGGTATTGAGCTTGTTTTTAGTGTTGCTGTAGGTATTGTGATTGTTTCAGTGTTGCTCTACGTGTTGTGATTGTTTTATTGCTGGAGGTATTGAGATTGTTTTAGTGTTGCTGTACGTATTGAGATTGTTTTTAGTATTGCTGCAGGTATTGTGATTGTTTTGATGTTGCTGTAGGTATTGTGACTGCTTTAGTGTTGCTGTAGTTGTTGTGATTGCTTTAGTATTGCTTTAGGTATTGAGATTGTTTTAGTGTTGCTGTAGGTATTCAGATTGTTTTTAGTATTGCTGCAGGTATTGTGATTGTTTTGATGTTGCTGTATGTATTGTGATTGTTTTTAGTGTTGCTGTATTTTGTGATTGTTTCAGCGTTGCTCTACGTGTTGTGATTGTTTTATTGCTGTAGGTATTGAAATTATTTTATTGTTTCTGTAGGTATTGTGATTGTTTTAGTATTGCTGTAGGTATTGAGATTGTTTTAGTTTTGCTATAGGTATTGAGTTTGTTTCAGTGTTGTTGAAGGTATTGTGATTATTTTTAGTGTTGCTGTATGTATTGTGATTGTTTTTAGTGTTGCTGTAAGTATTTAGTTTGTTTTAGTGTTGCTGTAGGTATTGTGATTGTTTTAGTGTTGCTTTAGGTATCATGATTGTTTTAGTGTTGATCTACGTATTGTGATTGTTTTAGTGTTGTAGGTATTGTGATTGTATTGGTATTGCTTAGGCATTGAGATTGTTTTAGTGTTGCTGTAGGTATTGTGATTATTTTTAGTGTTGCTGTAGGTATCGAGATTGTTATTACTTTTTCTGTAGGTATTGTGATTGCTTTTGCTGTTGCTGTATGTATTGAAATTGTTTTTAGTATTGCTTTAGATATTGTGATTGTTTTCATGTTAGGGTCAGTATTGAGATGGTTTTTAGTGCTGTTTCGGTATTGTGATTGCTTTAGTATTGCTGTAGGTGTTGTGGTTGTTTTTAGTATTGCTGTATGTAATGTGTTTGGTTTTAGTGTTGCTGCAGGTATTGTGATTGTTTTTACTGTTCCTGTTGGCGTTGTGATTGTTTTAGTTTTGCTATAGTTATCGAGATTGCTTTTACTCTTTCTGCAGGTATTCAGATTGTTTTATTGTTGCTGTAGGTATTGCGATTGTTTTTAGTGTTGCTGCAGGTATTGTGATTGTTTTAGTGTTGCTGTAGGTATTGTGATTGTTTTATTGCTGTGGGTATTGAGATTATTTTATTGTTGCTGTAGGTATTGTGATTGTTTCTGGTGTTGTAAGTATTGTGATGGTTTTTAGTATTGCTGTATGTATTCTGTTTGGTTTTAGCGTTGCTGTAGGTATTGTGATTGTTTTAGTGTTGCTGTAGGTATTGTGATTGGTTTAGTGTTGCTGTAGGTTTTTGGATTGTTTTTAGTATTGCTGCAGGTATTTTGATTGTTTTGATGTTGCTGTAGGAATTGTGATTCTTTTAGTGTTCCTGTAGTTATTGTGATTGCTTTAGTACTGCTGTAGGTATTGAGATTGTTTTAGTGTTGCTGTAGGTATTGAGTTTGTTTCAGTGTTGTTGAAGGTATTGTGATTATTTTTAGTGTTGCTGTATTTTGTGATTGTTTCAGTGTTGCTCTATGTGTTGTGACTGTTTTATTGCTGTAGGTATTGAGATTATTTTATTGTTGCTGTAGGTATTGTGATTGTTTTTGCTGTTGCTGTATGTATTGAGTTTGTTTTTAGTATTGCTATAGATATTGTGATCGTTTTCATGTTAGGGTCAGTTTTGAGATTGTTTTTAGTGTTGTTTAGGTATTGTGATTGCTTTTGTGTTGCTGTGGGTATTGTGATTGTTTTAGTATGGCTGTAGGTATTCAGAATGTTTTAGTGTTGCTGTAGGTATTGTGTATGTTTTTAGTATTGCTGTATGTATTGTGTTTGGTTTTAGTGTTGCTGTAGGTATTGTGATTGTTTTAGTGTTGCTGTAGGTATTGTGATTGGTTTAGTGTTGCTGTAGGTATTTGGATTGTTTTTAGTATTGCTGCAGGTATTTTGATTGTTTCGATGTTGCTGTAGGAATTGTGATTCTCTTAGTGTTCCTGTAGTTATTGTGATTGCTTTAGTATTGCTGTAGGTATTGTGATTGTTTTAGTGTTGCTGTAAGTATTGAGATTGTTTTAGTGTTGCTGTAGGTATTGTGATTGTTTTAGTCTTGCTCTACGTATTGTGGTTGTTTTATTGCTGTAGGTATTGTGATTGTTTTAGTGTTGCTTTAGGTATCATGATTGTTTTAGTGTTGATCTACGTATTGTGATTGTTTTAGTGTTATTGTAGGTATTGTGATTGTATTGGTATTGCTTAGGTATTGAGATTGCTTTAGTGTTGCTGTAGGTATTGTGATTATTTTTAGTGTTGCTGTAGGTATCGAGATTGTTATTACTTTTTCTGAAGGTATTGTGATTGTTTTAGCTGTTGCTGTATGTATTAAGATTGTTTTTTGTATTGCTGTAGATATTGTGATCGTTTTCATGTTAGGGTCAGTATTGAGATTGTTTTTAGTGTTGTTTAGGTATTGTGATTGCTTTTGTGTTGCTGTGGGTATTGTGATTGTTTTAGTATGGCTGTAGGTATTGAGAATGTTTTAGTATTGCTGTATGTATTGTGTTTGGTTTTAGTGTTGCAGTAGGTATTGTGATTGTTTTATTGCTGTAGGTATTGAGATTCTTTTACTGTTGTTGTAGGTATTGAGATTGTTTTTAGTGTTGCTGCAGGTATTGTGATTGTCTTAATGTTGGGGTAGGTACTGAGATTGTTTTTAGTGTTGCTGTAGGTATTGTGATTATTTTTACTGGTCCTGTTGGTGTTGTGATTGTTTTAGTGTTGCTATAGTTATCGAGATTGCTTTTACTCTTTCTGTAGGTATTGAGATTCTTTTACTGTTGCAGTAGGTATTGAGATTGTTTTTAGTGTTGCTGCAGGTATTGTGATTGTTTTAGTGTTGCTGTAGTTATTGAGATTGATTTTACTGTTGCTGTAGGTATTGTGATTGTTTTAGCGCTGGGTAGGTATTAGGTTTGTTTTTAGTGTTGTTGTAAGTATTGTGATTGCTTTAGTGTTGCAGTTGGTATTTAGATTGATTTAGTGTTGCTGTAGGTATTGTGATTGTTTCAGTGTTGCTCTACTTGTTGTGATTGTTTTATTGCTGTAGGTTTTTAAATTGTTTTAGTGTTGCTGTAGGTATTGCGATTGTTTTTAGTGTTGCTGGGGGTATTGAGACTGTTTTTAGTGTTGCTGTAGGTATTGTGATTATTTTAGTGTTGCTGTAGGCATTGAGATTGTTTCTGGTGTTGTAGGTATTGTGATTGTTTTTAGTGTTGCTGTAGTTATTGAGATTGTTTTTAGTGTTGCTGTAGGTATTGTGATTATTTTAGTGTTGCTGTATGTATTGTGATTGTTCTTAGTGTTGCTGTATTTTGTGCTTGTTTCAGTGTTGCTCTAAGTGTTGTGATTGTTTTATTGCTGTAGGTATTGAGATTATTTTATTGTTGCTGTAGGTATTGTGATTGTTTTAGTGTTGCTGTAAGTATTGAGATTGTTTTAGTGTTGCTGTAGGTATTGTGATTGTTTTAGTCTTGCTCTACGTATTGTGGTTGTTTTATTGCTGTAGGTATTGTGATTGTTTTAGTGTTGCTTTAGGTATCATGATTGTTTTAGTGTTGATCTACGTATTGTGATTGTTTTAGTGTTATTGTAGGTATTGTGATTGTATTGGTATTGCTTAGGTATTGAGATTGCTTTAGTGTTGCTGTAGGTATTGTGATTATTTTTAGTGTTGCTGTAGGTATCGAGATTGTTATTACTTTTTCTGAAGGTATTGTGATTGTTTTAGCTGTTGCTGTATGTATTAAGTTTGTTTTTTGTATTGCTGTAGATATTGTGATCGTTTTCATGTTAGGGTCAGTATTGAGATTGTTTTTAGTGTTGTTTAGGTATTGTGATTGCTTTTGTGTTGCTGTGGGTATTGTGATTGTTTTAGTATGGCTGTAGGTATTGAGAATGTTTTAGTATTGCTGTATGTATTGTGTTTGGTTTTAGTGTTGCAGTAGGTATTGTGATTGTTTTATTGCTGTAGGTATTGAGATTCTTTTACTGTTGTTGTAGGTATTGAGATTGTTTTTAGTGTTGCTGCAGGTATTGTGATTGTCTTAATGTTGGGGTAGGTACTGAGATTGTTTTTAGTGTCGCCGTAGGTATTGTGATTCTATTAGTGTTGCTGTAGGTATTGTGATTGCTTTTTAGTGTTGCTTTAGGTATCATGATTGTTTTAGTGTTGATCTACGTATTGTGATTGTTTTAGTGTTATTGTAGGTATTGTGATTGTATTGGTATTACTTAGGTATTGAGATTGTTTTAGTGTTGCTGTAGGTATTGTGATTATTTTTAGTGTTGCTGTAGGTATCGAGATTGTTATTACTTTTTCTGTAGGTATTGTGATTGTTTTTGCTGTTGCTGTATGTATTGAGATTGTTTTTAGTATTGCTGTAGATATTGTGATTGTTTTCATGTTAGGGTCAGTATTGAGATTGTTTTTAGTGTTGTTTAGGTATTGTGATTGCTTTAGTGTTGCTGTGGGTATTGTGATTGTTTTAGGATTGCTGTAGGTATTGAGAATGTTTTAGTGTTGCTGTAGGTATGGTGATTATTTTTAGTGTTGCTGTAGGTATTGTGATTGTTTTTAGTATTGCTGTATGTATTGTGTTTGGTTTTAGTGTTGCAGTAGGTATTGTGATTGTTTTATTGCTGTAGGTATTGAGATTCTTTTACTGTTGTTGTAGGTATTGAGATTGTTTTTAGTGTTGCTGCAGGTATTGTGATTGTCTTAATGTTGGGGTAGGTACTGAGATTGTTTTTAGTGTTGCTGTAGGTATTGTGATTATTTTTACTGGTCCTGTTGGTGTTGTGATTGTTTTAGTGTTGCTATAGTTATCGAGATTGCTTTTACTCTTTCTGTAGGTATTGAGATTCTTTTACTGTTGCAGTAGGTATTGAGATTGTTTTTAGTGTTGCTGCAGGTATTGTGATTGTTTTAGTGTTGCTGTAGTTATTGAGATTGATTTTACTGTTGCTGTAGGTATTGTGATTGTTTTAGCGCTGGGTAGGTATTAGGTTTGTTTTTAGTGTTGTTGTAAGTATTGTGATTGCTTTAGTGTTGCAGTTGGTATTTAGATTGATTTAGTGTTGCTGTAGGTATTGTGATTGTTTCAGTGTTGCTCTACTTGTTGTGATTGTTTTATTGCTGTAGGTTTTTAAATTGTTTTAGTGTTGCTGTAGGTATTGCGATTGTTTTTAGTGTTGCTGGGGGTATTGAGACTGTTTTTAGTGTTGCTGTAGGTATTGTGATTATTTTAGTGTTGCTGTAGGCATTGAGATTGTTTCTGGTGTTGTAGGTATTGTGATTGTTTTTAGTGTTGCTGTAGTTATTGAGATTGTTTTTAGTGTTGCTGTAGGTATTGTGATTATTTTAGTGTTGCTGTATGTATTGTGATTGTTCTTAGTGTTGCTGTATTTTGTGCTTGTTTCAGTGTTGCTCTAAGTGTTGTGATTGTTTTATTGCTGTAGGTATTGAGATTATTTTATTGTTGCTGTAGGTATTGTGATTGTTTTAGTGTTGCTGTAAGTATTGAGATTGTTTTAGTGTTGCTGTAGGTATTGTGATTGTTTTAGTCTTGCTCTACGTATTGTGGTTGTTTTATTGCTGTAGGTATTGTGATTGTTTTAGTGTTGCTTTAGGTATCATGATTGTTTTAGTGTTGATCTACGTATTGTGATTGTTTTAGTGTTATTGTAGGTATTGTGATTGTATTGGTATTGCTTAGGTATTGAGATTGCTTTAGTGTTGCTGTAGGTATTGTGATTATTTTTAGTGTTGCTGTAGGTATCGAGATTGTTATTACTTTTTCTGAAGGTATTGTGATTGTTTTAGCTGTTGCTGTATGTATTAAGTTTGTTTTTTGTATTGCTGTAGATATTGTGATCGTTTTCATGTTAGGGTCAGTATTGAGATTGTTTTTAGTGTTGTTTAGGTATTGTGATTGCTTTTGTGTTGCTGTGGGTATTGTGATTGTTTTAGTATGGCTGTAGGTATTGAGAATGTTTTAGTATTGCTGTATGTATTGTGTTTGGTTTTAGTGTTGCAGTAGGTATTGTGATTGTTTTATTGCTGTAGGTATTGAGATTCTTTTACTGTTGTTGTAGGTATTGAGATTGTTTTTAGTGTTGCTGCAGGTATTGTGATTGTCTTAATGTTGGGGTAGGTACTGAGATTGTTTTTAGTGTCGCCGTAGGTATTGTGATTCTATTAGTGTTGCTGTAGGTATTGTGATTGCTTTTTAGTGTTGCTTTAGGTATCATGATTGTTTTAGTGTTGATCTACGTATTGTGATTGTTTTAGTGTTATTGTAGGTATTGTGATTGTATTGGTATTACTTAGGTATTGAGATTGTTTTAGTGTTGCTGTAGGTATTGTGATTATTTTTAGTGTTGCTGTAGGTATCGAGATTGTTATTACTTTTTCTGTAGGTATTGTGATTGTTTTTGCTGTTGCTGTATGTATTGAGATTGTTTTTAGTATTGCTGTAGATATTGTGATTGTTTTCATGTTAGGGTCAGTATTGAGATTGTTTTTAGTGTTGTTTAGGTATTGTGATTGCTTTAGTGTTGCTGTGGGTATTGTGATTGTTTTAGGATTGCTGTAGGTATTGAGAATGTTTTAGTGTTGCTGTAGGTATGGTGATTATTTTTAGTGTTGCTGTAGGTATTGTGATTGTTTTTAGTATTGCTGTATGTATTGTGTTTGGTTTTAGTGTTGCTGTAGGTATTGTGATTGTTTTATTGCTGTACGTATTGAGATTCTTTTATTGTTGCTGTAGGTATTGAGATTGTTTTTAGTGTTGCTGCAGGTATTGTGATTGTTTTAGTGTGCTGTAGTTATTGAGATTGATTTTACTGTTGCTGTAGGTATTGTGATTGTTTTTGTGCTGGGTAGGTATTAGGTTTGTTTTTAGTGTTGTTGTAGGTATTGTGATTGCTTTTCATGTTGTAGGCATTGTGTTTGTTTTTCTCGTTGTAGGTATTGAGATTATTTTGGTGTTGCTGTTGGTATTCATGTTGCTTTGGTGTTGCTGTCACTATTGAGATTGTCTTTGGAGTTACTGTAGATATTGAGATTTAATTTGGTGTTGCTATAGGTATTGGTATTGCTTTTGGGGTTGCTGTGGAGTCTGAGATTGTTTTTATTTTTGTTGTAGGTATTGAGATTCTTTTTATTTTTGCTGTAGGCTTTGAGATTGTTTTAGTGTTGCTGTATATATTGTGATCGTTTTAGTGCTGCTGTGGGTGTTGTGATTGTTTTAATGTTGCTGTAATTGAGATTGTTTTTATTTTTGCTGCAGGTATTGTGATAGTTTTAGCGTTTCTGTAGTATTGTGATTGTTTCAATGTTGCTGTAATTATTTAGATTGTATTTATTTTAGCTGTAGGTATTCTGATTGTTTTAGTGTTGCTGTAGGTATTGAAATTGTTTTTAATGTTGTTCTTGGTATTGTGATTATGTTAGTGTTGCTGTAGGTGTTCTGATGGTTTTACTGTTGTTGTAGGTATTGTGATTGTTTTAGTGTCGCCGTAGGTATTGTGATTCTATTAGTGTTGCTGTAGGTATTGTGATTGCTTTTAGTGTTGCTGTAGGTATTGTGATTGTTTTGATGTTGCTGTAGGTATTGAGATTGTTTTTAGTGTTGCTGTAAGTACTGAGATTGTTTTTAGTGTTGCTGTAGGTACTGTGATTGTTTTAGTGTTGCTGTTGACATTGTGATTGTTTTAGTGTTGCTGTTGGCATTGTGATTGTTTTAGTGTTGCTGTAGTTATTGAGATTGATTTTACTCTTGCTATAGGTATTGTGATTGTTTTAGTGTTGCTGTAGGTATTGTGATTGGTTTAGTGTTGCTGTAGGTATTGAGATTGTTTTTAGTATTGCTGCAGGTATTTTGATTGTTTTAATGTTGCTGTAGGTATTGTGATTTTTTTTAGTGTTGCTGTAGTTATTGTGATTGCTTTAGTATTGCTGTAGGTATTGAGATTGTTTTAGTGTTGTTGTAGTTATTGAGATTGATTTTACTCTTGCTATAGGTATTGTGATTGTTTTAGTGTTGCTGTAGGTATTCTGATTGTTTTAGTGTTGTAGGTATTGTGATTGTTTTTAGTGTTGCTGTAGGTATTGAGATTGTTTTTAGTATTGCTGCAGGTATTTTGATTGTTTTGATGTTGCTGTAGGTATTGTGACTTTTTTAGTTTTGCTGTAGTTATTGTGATTACTTTAGTTTTGCTATAGGTATTGAGTTTGTTTCAGTGTTGTTGAAGGTATTGTGATTATTTTTAGTGTTGCTGTATATATTGTGATTGTTTTTAGTGTTGCTGTAAGTATTTAGTTTGTTTTAGTGTTGCTGTAGGTATTGTGATTGTTTTAGTGTTGCTTTAGGTATCATGATTGTTTTAGTGTTGATCTACGTATTGTGATTGTTTTAGTGTTGTAGGTATTGTGATTGTATTGGTATTGCTTAGGCATTGAGATTGTTTTAGTGTTGCTGTAGGTATTGTGATTATTTTTAGTGTTGCTGTAGGTATCGAAATTGTTATTACTTTTTCTGTAGGTATTGTGATTGCTTTTGCTGTTGCTGTATGTATTGAAATTGTTTTTAGTATTGCTTTAGATATTGTGATTGTTTTCATGTTAGGGTCAGTATTGAGATTGTTTTTAGTGTTGTTTCGGTATTGTGATTGCTTTAGTATTGCTGTAGGTGTTGTGGTTGTTTTTAGTATTGCTGTATGTATTGTGTTTGGTTTTAGTGTTGCTGTAGGTATTGTGATTGTTTTGTTGCTGTAGGTATTGAGATTCTTTTACTATTGCTGTAGGTATTGAGATTGCTTTTAGTGTTGCTGCAGGTATTGTGATTGTTTTTACTGTTCCTGTTGGCGTTGTGATTGTTTTAGTGTTGCTATAGTTATCGAGATTGCTTTTACTCTTTCTGTAGGTATTGAGATTCTTTTATTGTTGCTGTAGGTATTGCGATTGTTTTTAGTGTTGCTGCAGGTATTGTGATTGTTTTAGTGTTGCTGTAGGTATTGTGATTGTTTTATTGCTGTGGGTATTGAGATTATTTTATTGTTGCTGTAGGTATTGTGATTGTTTCTGGTGTTGTAAGTATTGTGATGGTTTTTAGCGTTGCTGTATGTATTGTGATTGTTTTTAGTGTTGCTGTACTTTGTGATTGTTTCAGTGTTGCTCTACGTGTTGTGATTGTTTTATTGCTATAGGTATTGAGATTATTTTATTGTTGCTGTAGGTATTATGATTGTTTTAGTGTTGCTGTAAGTATTGAGATTGTTTTAGTATTGCTGTCGGTATTGTGATTGTTTTAGTCTTGCTCTACCTATTGTGATTGTCTTATTGCTGTAGATATTGTGATTGTTTTAGTGTTGCTGTAGGTATTGTGATTGTTTTTAGTGTGGCTGTAGTTATTGAGATTGTTTTTAGTGTTGCTGTAGGTATTGTGATTATTCTAGTGTTGCTGTAGGTGTTCTGATTGTTTTAGTGGTGTTGTAAGTATTGTGATTGTTTTAGTGTTGCTGTAGGTATCGTGATTGTTTTTAGTGTTGCTGTAGGTACTGTGATTGTTTTAGTGTTGCTGTAGGTATTGAGCTTGTTTTTAGTGTTGCTGTAGGTATTGTGATTGTTTCAGTGTTGCTCTACGTGTTGTGATTGTTTTATTGCTGGAGGTATTGAGATTGTTTTAGTGTTGCTGTACGTATTGAGATTGTTTTTAGTATTGCTGCAGGTATTGTGATTGTTTTGATGTTGCTGTAGGTATTGTGACTGCTTTAGTGTTGCTGTAGTTGTTGTGATTGCTTTAGTATTGCTTTAGGTATTGAGATTGTTTTAGTGTTGCTGTAGGTATTCAGATTGTTTTTAGTATTGCTGCAGGTATTGTGATTGTTTTGATGTTGCTGTATGTATTGTGATTGTTTTTAGTGTTGCTGTATTTTGTGATTGTTTCAGCGTTGCTCTACGTGTTGTGATTGTTTTATTGCTGTAGGTATTGAAATTATTTTATTGTTTCTGTAGGTATTGTGATTGTTTTAGTATTGCTGTAGGTATTGAGATTGTTTTAGTTTTGCTATAGGTATTGAGTTTGTTTCAGTGTTGTTGAAGGTATTGTGATTATTTTTAGTGTTGCTGTATGTATTGTGATTGTTTTTAGTGTTGCTGTAAGTATTTAGTTTGTTTTAGTGTTGCTGTAGGTATTGTGATTGTTTTAGTGTTGCTTTAGGTATCATGATTGTTTTAGTGTTGATCTACGTATTGTGATTGTTTTAGTGTTGTAGGTATTGTGATTGTATTGGTATTGCTTAGGCATTGAGATTGTTTTAGTGTTGCTGTAGGTATTGTGATTATTTTTAGTGTTGCTGTAGGTATCGAGATTGTTATTACTTTTTCTGTAGGTATTGTGATTGCTTTTGCTGTTGCTGTATGTATTGAAATTGTTTTTAGTATTGCTTTAGATATTGTGATTGTTTTCATGTTAGGGTCAGTATTGAGATGGTTTTTAGTGCTGTTTCGGTATTGTGATTGCTTTAGTATTGCTGTAGGTGTTGTGGTTGTTTTTAGTATTGCTGTATGTAATGTGTTTGGTTTTAGTGTTGCTGCAGGTATTGTGATTGTTTTTACTGTTCCTGTTGGCGTTGTGATTGTTTTAGTTTTGCTATAGTTATCGAGATTGCTTTTACTCTTTCTGCAGGTATTCAGATTGTTTTATTGTTGCTGTAGGTATTGCGATTGTTTTTAGTGTTGCTGCAGGTATTGTGATTGTTTTAGTGTTGCTGTAGGTATTGTGATTGTTTTATTGCTGTGGGTATTGAGATTATTTTATTGTTGCTGTAGGTATTGTGATTGTTTCTGGTGTTGTAAGTATTGTGATGGTTTTTAGTGTTGCTGTATGTATTGTGATTGTTTTTAGTGTTGCTGTATTTTGTGATTGTTTCAGTGTTGCTCTACGTGTTGTGATTGTTTTATTGCTGTAGGTATTGAGATTATTTTATTGTTGCTGTAGGTATTATGATTGTTTTAGTGTTGCTGTAAGTATTGAGATTGTTTTAGTGTTGCTGTCGGTATTGTGATTGTTTTAGTCTTGCTCTACCTATTGTGATTGTCTTATTGCTGTAGATATTGTGATTGTTTTAGTGTTGCTGTAGGTATTGTGATTGTTTTTAGTGTTGCTGTAGTTATTGAGATTGTTTTTAGTGTTGCTGTAGGTATTGTGATTATTCTAGTGTTGCTGTAGGTGTTCCGATTGTTTTAGTGGTGTTGTAAGTATTGTGATTGTTTTAGTGTTGCTGTAGGTATCGTGATTGTTTTTAGTGTTGCTGTAGGTACTGTGATTGTTTTAGTGTTGCTGTAGGTATTGAGCTTGTTTTTAGTGTTGCTGTAGGTATTGTGATTGTTTCAGTCTTGCTCTACGTGTTGTGATTGTTTTATTGCTGGAGGTATTGAGATTGTTTTAGTGTTGCTGTACGTATTGAGATTGTTTTTAGTATTGCTGCAGGTATTGTGATTGTTTTGATGTTGCTGTAGGTATTGTGACTGCTTTAGTGTTGCTGTAGTTGTTGTGATTGCTTTAGTATTGCTTTAGGTATTGAGATTGTTTTAGTGTTGCTGTAGGTATTCAGATTGTTTTTAGTATTGCTGCAGGTATTGTGATTGTTTTGATGTTGCTGTATGTATTGTGATTGTTTTTAGTGTTGCTGTAATTTGTGATTGTTTCAGCGTTGCTCTACGTGTTGTGATTGTTTTATTGCTGTAGGTATTGAAATTATTTTATTGTTTCTGTAGGTATTGTGATTGTTTTAGTGTTGCTGTAAGTATTGAGATTGTTTTAGTGTTGCTGTAGGTATTGTGATTGTTTTAGTCTTGCTCTACGTATTGTGATTGTTTTATTGCTGTAGGTATTGTGATTGTTTTAGTGTTGCTTTAGGTATCATGATTGTTTTAGTGTTGATCTACGTATTGTGATTGTTTTACTGTTGCTCTACGTGTTGTGATTGTTTTATTGCTGTAGGTATTGAGATTGTTTTTTAGTATTGCTGTAGGTATTGTGATTGGTTTTAGTGTTGCTGTAGGTATTGTGATTGTTTTGTTGCTGTAGGTATTGAGATTCTTTTACTATTGCTGTAGGTATTGAGATTGTTTTTAGCGTTGCTGCAGGTATTGTGATTGTTTTTACTGTTCCTGTTGGCGTTGTGATTGTTTTAGTGTTGCTATAGTTATCGAGATTGCTTTTACTCTTTCTGTAGGTATTGAGATTCTTTTATTGTTGCTGTAGGTATTGCGATTGTTTTTAGTGTTGCTGCAGGTATTCTGATTGTTTTAGTGTTGCTGTAGGTATTGTGATTGTTTTAGTGTTGCTTTAGGTATCATGATTGTTTTAGTGTTGATCTACGTATTGTGATTGTTTTAGTGTTGCTCTACGTGTTGTGATTGTTTTATTGCTGTAGGTATTGAGATTGTTTTTTAGTATTGCTGTAGGTATTGTGATTGTTTTGATGTTGCTGTAGGTATTGTGATTCTTTTAGTGTTCCTGTAGTTATTGTGATTGCTTTAGTATTGCTGTAGGTATTGAGATTGTTTTAGTTTTGCTATAGGTATTGAGTTTGTTTCAGTGTTGTTGAAGGTATTGTGATTATTTTTAGTGTTGCTGTATGTATTGTGATTGTTTTTAGTGTTGCTGTAAGTATTTAGTTTGTTTTAGTGTTGCTGTAGGTATTGTGATTGTTTTAGTGTTGCTTTAGGTATCATGATTGTTTTAGTGTTGATCTACGTATTGTGATTGTTTTAGTGTTGTAGGTATTGTGATTGTATTGGTATTGCTTAGGCATTGAGATTGTTTTAGTGTTGCTGTAGGTATTGTGATTATTTTTAGTGTTGCTGTAGGTATCGAGATTGTTATTACTTTTTCTGTAGGTATTGTGATTGCTTTTGCTGTTGCTGTATGTATTGAAATTGTTTTTAGTATTGCTTTAGATATTGTGATTGTTTTCATGTTAGGGTCAGTATTGAGATTGTTTTTAGTGTTGTTTCGGTATTGTGATTGCTTTAGTATTGCTGTAGGTGTTGTGGTTGTTTTTAGTATTGCTGTATGTATTGTGTTTGGTTTTAGTGTTGCTGTAGGTATTGTGATTGTTTTGTTGCTGTAGGTATTGAGATTCTTTTACTATTGCTGTAGGTATTGAGATTGTTTTTAGTGTTGCTGCAGGTATTGTGATTGTTTTTACTGTTCCTGTTGGCGTTGTGATTGTTTTAGTGTTGCTATAGTTATCGAGATTGCTTTTACTCTTTCTGTAGGTATTGAGATTCTTTTATTGTTGCTGTAGGTATTGCGATTGTTTTTAGTGTTGCTGCAGGTATTCTGATTGTTTTAGTGTTGCTGTAGGTATTGTGATTGTTTTAGTGTTGCTTTAGGTATCATGATTGTTTTAGTGTTGATCTACGTATTGTGATTGTTTTAGTGTTGCTCTACGTGTTGTGATTGTTTTATTGCTGTAGGTATTGAGATTGTTTTTTAGTATTGCTGTAGGTATTGTGATTGTTTTGATGTTGCTGTAGGTATTGTGATTCTTTTAGTGTTCCTGTAGTTATTGTGATTGCTTTAGTATTGCTGTAGGTATTGAGATTGTTTTAGTTTTGCTATAGGTATTGAGTTTGTTTCAGTGTTGTTGAAGGTATTGTGATTATTTTTAGTGTTGCTGTATGTATTGTGATTGTTTTTAGTGTTGCTGTAAGTATTTAGTTTGTTTTAGTGTTGCTGTAGGTATTGTGATTGTTTTAGTGTTGCTTTAGGTATCATGATTGTTTTAGTGTTGATCTACGTATTGTGATTGTTTTAGTGTTGTAGGTATTGTGATTGTATTGGTATTGCTTAGGCATTGAGATTGTTTTAGTGTTGCTGTAGGTATTGTGATTATTTTTAGTGTTGCTGTAGGTATCGAGATTGTTATTACTTTTTCTGTAGGTATCGTGATTGCTTTTGCTGTTGCTGTATGTATTGAAATTGTTTTTAGTATTGCTTCAGATATTGTGATTGTTTTCATGTTAGGGTCAGTATTGAGATTGTTTTTAGTGCTGTTTCGGTATTGTGATTGCTTTAGTATTGCTGTAGGTGTTGTGGTTGTTTTTAGTATTGCTGTATGTATTGTGTTTGGTTTTAGTGTTGCTGTAGGTATTGTGATTGTTTTGTTGCTGTAGGTATTGAGATTCTTTTACTATTGCTGTAGGTATTGAGATTGTTTTTAGTGTTGCTGCAGGTATTGTGATTGTTTTTACTGTTCCTGTTGGCGTTGTGATTGTTTTAGTGTTGCTATAGTTATCGAGATTGCTTTTACTCTTTCTGTAGGTATTGAGATTCTTTTATTGTTGCTGTAGGTATTGCGATTGTTTTTAGTGTTGCTGCAGGTATTCTGATTGTTTTAGTGTTGCTGTAGGTATTGTGATTGTTTCTGGTGTTGTAAGTATTGTGATGGTTTTTAGTGTTGCTGTATGTATTGTGATTGTTTTTAGTGTTGCTGTATTTTGTGATTGTTTCAGTGTTGCTCTACGTGTTGTGATTGTTTTATTGCTGTAGGTATTGAGATTATTTTATTGTTGCTGTAGGTATTATGATTGTTTTAGTGTTGCTGTAAGTATTGAGATTGTTTTAGTGTTGCTGTCGGTATTGTGATTGTTTTAGTCTTGCTCTACCTATTGTGATTGTCTTATTGCTGTAGATATTGTGATTGTTTTAGTGTTGCTGTAGGTATTGTGATTGTTTTTAGTGTTGCTGTAGGTATTGTGATTATTCTAGTGTTGCTGTAGGTGTTCTGATTGTTTTAGTGTTGTTGTAAGTATTGTGATTGTTTTAGTGTTGCTGTAAGTATTTAGTTTGTTTTAGTGTTGCTGTAGGTATTGTGATTGTTTTAGTGTTGCTTTAGGTATCATGATTGTTTTAGTGTTGATCTACGTATTGTGATTGTTTTAGTGTTGTAGGTATTGTGATTGTATTGGTATTGCTTAGGCATTGAGATTGTTTTAGTGTTGCTGTAGGTATTGTGATTATTTTTAGTGTTGCTGTAGGTATCGAAATTGTTATTACTTTTTCTGTAGGTATTGTGATTGCTTTTGCTGTTGCTGTATGTATTGAAATTGTTTTTAGTATTGTTTTAGATATTGTGATTGTTTTCATGTTAGGGTCAGTATTGAGATTGTTTTTAATGCTGTTTCGGTATTGTGATTGCTTTAGTATTGCTGTAGGTGTTGTGGTTGTTTTTAGTATTGCTGTATGTATTGTGTTTGGTTTTAGTGTTGCTGTAGGTATTGTGATTGTTTTGTTCCTGTAGGTATTGAGATTCTTTTACTATTGCTGTATGTATTGTGATTGTTTTTAGTGTTGCTGTATTTTGTGATTGTTTCAGTGTTGCTCTACGTGTTGTGATTGTTTTATTGCTGTAGGTATTGAGATTATTTTATTGTTGCTGTAGGTATTATGATTGTTTTAGTGTTGCTGTAAGTATTGAGATTGTTTTAGTGTTGCTGTCGGTATTGTGATTGTTTTAGTCTTGCTCTACCTATTGTGATTGTCTTATTGCTGTAGGTGTGTTGTGATTGTTTTATTGCTGTAGGTATTGAGATTATTTTATTGTTGCTGTAGGTATTATGATTGTTTTAGTGTTGCTGTAAGTATTGAGATTGTCTTAGTGTTGCTGTAGGTATTGTGATTGTTTTTAGTGTTGCTGTAGTTATTGAGATTGTTTTTAGTGTTGCTGTAGGTATTGTGATTATTCTAGTGTTGCTGTAGGTGTTCTGATTGTTTTAGTGTTCCTGTAAGTATTTAGTTTGTTTTAGTGTTGCTGTAGGTATTGTGATTGTTTTAGTGTTGCTTTAGGTATCATGATTGCTTTAGTGTTGATCTACGTATTGTGATTGTTTTAGTGTTGTAGGTATTGTGATTGTATTGGTATTGCTTAGGCATTGAGATTGTTTTAGTGTTGCTGTAGGTATTGTGATTATTTTTAGTGTTGCTGTAGGTATCGAAATTGTTATTACTTTTTCTGTAGGTATTATGATTGCTTTTGCTGTTGCTGTATGTATTGAAATTGTTTTTAGTATTGCTTTAGATATTGTGATTGTTTTCATGTTAGGGTCAGTATTGAGATTGTTTTTAGTGCTGTTTCGGTATTGTGATTGCTTTAGTATTGCTGTAGGTGTTGTGGTTGTTTTTAGTATTGCTGTATGTATTGTGTTTGGTTTTAGTGTTGCTGTAGGTATTGTGATTGTTTTGTTGCTGTAGGTATTGAGATTCTTTTACTATTGCTGTAGGTATTGAGATTGTTTTTAGTGTTGCTGCAGGTATTGTGATTGTTTTTACTGTT
This sequence comes from Mobula birostris, assembly GCF_030028105.1. Classification (NCBI taxonomy): domain Eukaryota; kingdom Metazoa; phylum Chordata; class Chondrichthyes; order Myliobatiformes; family Myliobatidae; genus Mobula; species Mobula birostris. Next base: position 90,964,064 of record NC_092383.1, on the reverse strand, counting down.
CCTGTTGGCGTTGTGATTGTTTTAGTGTTGCTATAGTTATCGAGATTGCTTTTACTCTTTCTGTAGGTATTGAGATTCTTTTATTGTTGCTGTAGGTATTGCGATTGTTTTTAGTGTTGCTGCAGGTATTGTGATTGTTTTAGTGTTGCTGTAGGTATTGTGATTGTTTTATTGCTGTGGGTATTGAGATTATTTTATTGTTGCTGTAGGTATTGTGATTGTTTCTGGTGTTGTAAGTATTGTGATGGTTTTTAGCGTTGCTGTATGTATTGTGATTGTTTTTAGTTTTGCTGTACTTTGTGATTGTTTCAGTGTTGCTCTACGTGTTGTGATTGTTTTATTGCTATAGGTATTGAGATTATTTTATTGTTGCTGTAGGTATTATGATTGTTTTAGTGTTGCTGTAAGTATTGAGATTGTTTTAGTATTGCTGTCGGTATTGTGATTGTTTTAGTCTTGCTCTACCTATTGTGATTGTCTTATTGCTGTAGATATTGTGATTGTTTTAGTGTTGCTGTAGGTATTGTGATTGTTTTTAGTGTGGCTGTAGTTATTGAGATTGTTTTTAGTGTTGCTGTAGGTATTGTGATTATTCTAGTGTTGCTGTAGGTGTTCTGATTGTTTTAGTGTTGTTGTAAGTATTGTGATTGTTTTAGTGTTGCTGTAAGTATCGTGATTGTTTTTAGTGTTGCTGTAGGTATTGAGCTTGTTTTTAGTGTTGCTGTAGGTATTGTGATTGTTTCAGTGTTGCTCTACGTGTTGTGATTGTTTTATTGCTGGAGGTATTGAGATTGTTTTAGTGTTGCTGTACGTATTGAGATTGTTTTTAGTATTGCTGCAGGTATTGTGATTGTTTTGATGTTGCTGTAGGTATTGTGACTGCTTTAGTGTTGCTGTAGTTGTTGTGATTGCTTTAGTATTGCTTTAGGTATTGAGATTGTTTTAGTGTTGCTGTAGGTATTCAGATTGTTTTTAGTATTGCTGCAGGTATTGTGATTGTTTTGATGTTGCTGTATGTATTGTGATTGTTTTTAGTGTTGCTGTATTTTGTGATTGTTTCAGCGTTGCTCTACGTGTTGTGATTGTTTTATTGCTGTAGGTATTGAAATTATTTTATTGTTTCTGTAGGTATTGTGATTGTTTTAGTGTTGCTGTAAGTATTGAGATTGTTTTAGTGTTGCTGTAGGTATTGTGATTGTTTTAGTCTTGCTCTACGTATTGTGATTGTTTTATTGCTGTAGGTATTGTGATTGTTTTAGTGTTGCTTCAGGTATCATGATTGTTTTAGTGTTGATCTGCGTATTGTGATTGTTTTAGTGTTGCTCTAAGTGTTGTGATTGTTTTATTGCTGTAGGTATTGAGATTGTTTTTTAGTATTGCTGTAGGTATTGTGATTGTTTTGATGTTGCTGTAGGTATTGTGATTCTTTTAGTGTTCCTGTAGTTATTGTGATTGCTTTAGTATTGCTGTAGGTATTGAGATTGTTTTAGTTTTGCTATAGGTATTGAGTTTGTTTCAGTGTTGTTGAAGGTATTGTGATTATTTTTAGTGTTGCTGTATGTATTGTGATTGTTTTTAGTGTTGCTGTAAGTATTTAGTTTGTTTTAGTGTTGCTGTAGGTATTGTGATTGTTTTAGTGTTGCTTTAGGTATCATGATTGTTTTAGTGTTGATCTACGTATTGTGATTGTTTTAGTGTTGTAGGTATTGTGATTGTATTGGTATTGCTTAGGCATTGAGATTGTTTTAGTGTTGCTGTAGGTATTGTGATTATTTTTAGTGTTGCTGTAGGTATCGAGATTGTTATTACTTTTTCTGTAGGTATTGTGATTGCTTTTGCTGTTGCTGTATGTATTGAAATTGTTTTTAGTATTGCTTTAGATATTGTGATTGTTTTCATGTTAGGGTCAGTATTGAGATTGTTTTTAGTGCTGTTTCGGTATTGTGATTGCTTTAGTATTGCTGTAGGTGTTGTGGTTGTTTTTAGTATTGCTGTATGTAATGTGTTTGGTTTTAGTGTTGCTGCAGGTATTGTGATTGTTTTTACTGTTCCTGTTGGCGTTGTGATTGTTTTAGTTTTGCTATAGTTATCGAGATTGCTTTTACTCTTTCTGTAGGTATTGAGATTGTTTTATTGTTGCTGTACGTATTGCGATTGTTTTTAGTGTTGCTGCAGGTATTGTGATTGTTTTAGTGTTGCTGTAGGTATTGTGATTGTTTTATTGCTGTGGGTATTGAGATTATTTTATTGTTGCTGTAGGTATTGTGATTGTTTCTGGTGTTGTAAGTATTGTGATGGTTTTTAGTGTTGCTGTATGTATTGTGATTGTTTTTAGTGTTGCTGTATTTTGTGATTGTTTCAGTGTTGCTCTACGTGTTGTGATTGTTTTATTGCTGTAGGTATTGAGATTATTTTATTGTTGCTGTAGGTATTATGATTGTTTTAGTGTTGCTGTAAGTATTGAGATTGTTTTAGTGTTGCTGTCGGTATTGTGATTGTTTTAGTCTTGCTCTACCTATTGTGATTGTCTTATTGCTGTAGATATTGTGATTGTTTTAGTGTTGCTGTAGGTATTGTGATTGTTTTTAGTGTTGCTGTAGTTATTGAGATTGTTTTTAGTGTTGCTGTAGGTATTGTGATTATTCTAGTGTTGCTGTAGGTGTTCTGATTGTTTTAGTGGTGTTGTAAGTATTGTGATTGTTTTAGTGTTGCTGTAGGTATCGTGATTGTTTTTAGTGTTGCTGTAGGTACTGTGATTGTTTTAGTGTTGCTGTAGGTATTGAGCTTGTTTTTAGTGTTGCTGTAGGTATTGTGATTGTTTCAGTCTTGCTCTACGTGTTGTGATTGTTTTATTGCTGGAGGTATTGAGATTGTTTTAGTGTTGCTGTACGTATTGAGATTGTTTTTAGTATTGCTGCAGGTATTGTGATTGTTTTGATGTTGCTGTAGGTATTGTGACTGCTTTAGTGTTGCTGTAGTTGTTGTGATTGCTTTAGTATTGCTTTAGGTATTGAGATTGTTTTAGTGTTGCTGTAGGTATTCAGATTGTTTTTAGTATTGCTGCAGGTATTGTGATTGTTTTGATGTTGCTGTATGTATTGTGATTGTTTTTAGTGTTGCTGTAATTTGTGATTGTTTCAGCGTTGCTCTACGTGTTGTGATTGTTTTATTGCTGTAGGTATTGAAATTATTTTATTGTTTCTGTAGGTATTGTGATTGTTTTAGTGTTGCTGTAAGTATTGAGATTGTTTTAGTGTTGCTGTAGGTATTGTGATTGTTTTAGTCTTGCTCTACGTATTGTGATTGTTTTATTGCTGTAGGTATTGTGATTGTTTTAGTGTTGCTTTAGGTATCATGATTGTTTTAGTGTTGATCTACGTATTGTGATTGTTTTACTGTTGCTCTACGTGTTGTGATTGTTTTATTGCTGTAGGTATTGAGATTGTTTTTTAGTATTGCTGTAGGTATTGTGATTGGTTTTAGTGTTGCTGTAGGTATTGTGATTGTTTTGTTGCTGTAGGTATTGAGATTCTTTTACTATTGCTGTAGGTATTGAGATTGTTTTTAGTGTTGCTGCAGGTATTGTGATTGTTTTTACTGTTCCTGTTGGCGTTGTGATTGTTTTAGTGTTGCTATAGTTATCGAGATTGCTTTTACTCTTTCTGTAGGTATTGAGATTCTTTTATTGTTGCTGTAGGTATTGCGATTGTTTTTAGTGTTGCTGCAGGTATTCTGATTGTTTTAGTGTTGCTGTAGGTATTGTGATTGTTTTAGTGTTGCTTTAGGTATCATGATTGTTTTAGTGTTGATCTACGTATTGTGATTGTTTTAGTGTTGCTCTACGTGTTGTGATTGTTTTATTGCTGTAGGTATTGAGATTGTTTTTTAGTATTGCTGTAGGTATTGTGATTGTTTTGATGTTGCTGTAGGTATTGTGATTCTTTTAGTGTTCCTGTAGTTATTGTGATTGCTTTAGTATTGCTGTAGGTATTGAGATTGTTTTAGTTTTGCTATAGGTATTGAGTTTGTTTCAGTGTTGTTGAAGGTATTGTGATTATTTTTAGTGTTGCTGTATGTATTGTGATTGTTTTTAGTGTTGCTGTAAGTATTTAGTTTGTTTTAGTGTTGCTGCAGGTATTGTGATTGTTTTAGTGTTGCTTTAGGTATCATGATTGTTTTAGTGTTGATCTACGTATTGTGATTGTTTTAGTGTTGCTGTAGGTATCGTGATTGTTTTTAGTGTTGCTGTAGGTACTGTGATTGTTTTAGTGTTGCTGTAGGTATTGAGCTTGTTTTTAGTGTTGCTGTAGGTATTGTGATTGTTTCAGTCTTGCTCTACGTGTTGTGATTGTTTTATTGCTGGAGGTATTGAGATTGTTTTAGTGTTGCTGTACGTATTGAGATTGTTTTTAGTATTGCTGCAGGTATTGTGATTGTTTTGATGTTGCTGTAGGTATTGTGACTGCTTTAGTGTTGCTGTAGTTGTTGTGATTGCTTTAGTATTGCTTTAGGTATTGAGATTGTTTTAGTGTTGCTGTAGGTATTCAGATTGTTTTTAGTATTGCTGCAGGTATTGTGATTGTTTTGATGTTGCTGTATGTATTGTGATTGTTTTTAGTGTTGCTGTAATTTGTGATTGTTTCAGCGTTGCTCTACGTGTTGTGATTGTTTTATTGCTGTAGGTATTGAAATTATTTTATTGTTTCTGTAGGTATTGTGATTGTTTTAGTGTTGCTGTAAGTATTGAGATTGTTTTAGTGTTGCTGTAGGTATTGTGATTGTTTTAGTCTTGCTCTACGTATTGTGATTGTTTTATTGCTGTAGGTATTGTGATTGTTTTAGTGTTGCTTTAGGTATCATGATTGTTTTAGTGTTGATCTACGTATTGTGATTGTTTTACTGTTGCTCTACGTGTTGTGATTGTTTTATTGCTGTAGGTATTGAGATTGTTTTTTAGTATTGCTGTAGGTATTGTGATTGGTTTTAGTGTTGCTGTAGGTATTGTGATTGTTTTGTTGCTGTAGGTATTGAGATTCTTTTACTATTGCTGTAGGTATTGAGATTGTTTTTAGTGTTGCTGCAGGTATTGTGATTGTTTTTACTGTTCCTGTTGGCGTTGTGATTGTTTTAGTGTTGCTATAGTTATCGAGATTGCTTTTACTCTTTCTGTAGGTATTGAGATTCTTTTATTGTTGCTGTAGGTATTGCGATTGTTTTTAGTGTTGCTGCAGGTATTCTGATTGTTTTAGTGTTGCTGTAGGTATTGTGATTGTTTTAGTGTTGCTTTAGGTATCATGATTGTTTTAGTGTTGATCTACGTATTGTGATTGTTTTAGTGTTGCTCTACGTGTTGTGATTGTTTTATTGCTGTAGGTATTGAGATTGTTTTTTAGTATTGCTGTAGGTATTGTGATTGTTTTGATGTTGCTGTAGGTATTGTGATTCTTTTAGTGTTCCTGTAGTTATTGTGATTGCTTTAGTATTGCTGTAGGTATTGAGATTGTTTTAGTTTTGCTATAGGTATTGAGTTTGTTTCAGTGTTGTTGAAGGTATTGTGATTATTTTTAGTGTTGCTGTATGTATTGTGATTGTTTTTAGTGTTGCTGTAAGTATTTAGTTTGTTTTAGTGTTGCTGCAGGTATTGTGATTGTTTTAGTGTTGCTTTAGGTATCATGATTGTTTTAGTGTTGATCTACGTATTGTGATTGTTTTAGTGTTGTAGGTATTGTGATTGTATTGGTATTGCTTAGGCATTGAGATTGTTTTAGTGTTGCTGTAGGTATTGTGATTATTTTTAGTGTTGCTGTAGGTATCGAGATTGTTATTACTTTTTCTGTAGGTATTGTGATTGCTTTTGCTGTTGCTGTATGTATTGAAATTGTTTTTAGTATTGCTTCAGATATTGTGATTGTTTTCATGTTAGGGTCAGTATTGAGATTGTTTTTAGTGCTGTTTCGGTATTGTGATTGCTTTAGTATTGCTGTAGGTGTTGTGGTTGTTTTTAGTATTGCTGTATGTATTGTGTTTGGTTTTAGTGTTGCTGTAGGTATTGTGATTGCTTTGTTGCTGTAGGTATTGAGATTCTTTTACTATTGCTGTAGGTATTGAGATTGTTTTTAGTGTTGCTGCAGGTATTGTGATTGTTTTTACTGTTCCTGTTGGCGTTGTGATTGTTTTAGTGTTGCTATAGTTATCGAGATTGCTTTTACTCTTTCTGTAGGTATTGAGATTCTTTTATTGTTGCTGTAGGTATTGCGATTGTTTTTAGTGTTGCTGCAGGTATTCTGATTGTTTTAGTGTTGCTGTAGGTATTGTGATTGTTTCTGGTGTTGTAAGTATTGTGATGGTTTTTAGTGTTGCTGTATGTATTGTGATTGTTTTTAGTGTTGCTGTATTTTGTGATTGTTTCAGTGTTGCTCTACGTGTTGTGATTGTTTTATTGCTGTAGGTATTGAGATTATTTTATTGTTGCTGTAGGTATTATGATTGTTTTAGTGTTGCTGTAAGTATTGAGATTGTTTTAGTGTTGCTGTCGGTATTGTGATTGTTTTAGTCTTGCTCTACCTATTGTGATTGTCTTATTGCTGTAGATATTGTGATTGTTTTAGTGTTGCTGTAGGTATTGTGATTGTTTTTAGTGTTGCTGTAGGTATTGTGATTATTCTAGTGTTGCTGTAGGTGTTCTGATTGTTTTAGTGTTGTTGTAAGTATTGTGATTGTTTTAGTGTTGCTGTAAGTATTTAGTTTGTTTTAGTGTTGCTGTAGGTATTGTGATTGTTTTAGTGTTGCTTTAGGTATCATGATTGTTTTAGTGTTGATCTACGTATTGTGATTGTTTTAATGTTGTAGGTATTGTGATTGTATTGGTATTGCTTAGGCATTGAGATTGTTTTAGTGTTGCTGTAGGTATTGTGATTATTTTTAGTGTTGCTGTAGGTATCGAAATTGTTATTACTTTTTCTGTAGGTATTGTGATTGCTTTTGCTGTTGCTGTATGTATTGAAATTGTTTTTAGTATTGTTTTAGATATTGTGATTGTTTTCATGTTAGGGTCAGTATTGAGATTGTTTTTAGTGCTGTTTCGGTATTGTGATTGCTTTAGTATTGCTGTAGGTGTTGTGGTTGTTTTTAGTATTGCTGTATGTATTGTGTTTGGTTTTAGTGTTGCTGTAGGTATTGTGATTGTTTTGTTCCTGTAGGTATTGAGATTCTTTTACTATTGCTGTATGTATTGTGATTGTTTTTAGTGTTGCTGTATTTTGTGATTGTTTCAGTGTTGCTCTACGTGTTGTGATTGTTTTATTGCTGTAGGTATTGAGATTATTTTATTGTTGCTGTAGGTATTATGATTGTTTTAGTGTTGCTGTAAGTATTGAGATTGTTTTAGTGTTGCTGTCGGTATTGTGATTGTTTTAGTCTTGCTCTACCTATTGTGATTGTCTTATTGCTGTAGGTGTGTTGTGATTGTTTTATTGCTGTAGGTATTGAGATTATTTTATTGTTGCTGTAGGTATTATGATTGTTTTAGTGTTGCTGTAAGTATTGAGATTGTCTTAGTGTTGCTGTAGGTATTGTGATTGTTTTTAGTGTTGCTGTAGTTATTGAGATTGTTTTTAGTGTTGCTGTAGGTATTGTGATTATTCTAGTGTTGCTGTAGGTGTTCTGATTGTTTTAGTGTTGTTGTAAGTATTGTGATTGTTTTAGTGTTGCTGTAAGTATTTAGTTTTTTTTAGTGTTGCTGTAGGTATTGTGATTGTTTTAGTGTTGCTTTAGGTATCATGATTGTTTTAGTGTTGATCTACGTATTGTGATTGTTTTAGTGTTGTAGGTATTGTGATTGTATTGGTATTGCTTAGGCATTGAGATTGTTTTAGTGTTGCTGTAGGTATTGTGATTATTTTTAGTGTTGCTGTAGGTATCGAAATTGTTATTACTTTTTCTGTAGGTATTGTGATTGCTTTTGCTGTTGCTGTATGTATTGAAATTGTTTTTAGTATTGCTTTAGATATTGTGATTGTTTTCATGTTAGGGTCAGTATTGAGATTGTTTTTAGTGCTGTTTCGGTATTGTGATTGCTTTAGTATTGCTGTAGGTGTTGTGGTTGTTTTTAGTATTGCTGTATGTATTGTGTTTGGTTTTAGTGTTGCTGTAGGTATTGTGATTGTTTTGTTGCTGTAGGTATTGAGATTCTTTTACTATTGCTGTTGGTATTGAGATTGTTTTTAGTGTTGCTGCAGGTATTGTGATTGTTTTTACTGTTCCTGTTGGCGTTGTGATTGTTTTAGTGTTGCTATAGTTATCGAGGTTGCTTTTACTCTTTCTGTAGGTATTGAGATTCTTTTATTGTTGCTGTAGGTATTGCGATTGTTTTTAGTGTTGCTGCAGGTATTGTGATTGTTTTAGTGTTGCTGTAGGTATTGTGATTGTTTTATTGCTGTGGGTATTGAGATTATTTTATTGTTGCTGTAGGTATTGTGATTGTTTCTGGTGTTGTAAGTATTGTGATGGTTTTTAGCGTTGCTGTATGTATTGTGATTGTTTTTAGTGTTGCTGTACTTTGTGATTGTTTCAGTGTTGCTCTACGTGTTGTGATTGTTTTATTGCTATAGGTATTGAGATTATTTTATTGTTGCTGTAGGTATTATGATTGTTTTAGTGTTGCTGTAAGTATTGAGATTGTTTTAGTATTGCTGTCGGTATTGTGATTGTTTTAGTCTTGCTCTACCTATTGTGATTGTCTTATTGCTGTAGATATTGTGATTGTTTTAGTGTTGCTGTAGGTATTGTGATTGTTTTTAGTGTGGCTGTAGTTATTGAGATTGTTTTTAGTGTTGCTGTAGGTATTGTGATTATTCTAGTGTTGCTGTAGGTGTTCTGATTGTTTTAGTGTTGTTGTAAGTATTGTGATTGTTTTAGTGTTGCTGTAGGTATCGTGATTGTTTTTAGTGTTGCTGTAGGTACTGTGATTGTTTTAGTGTTGCTGTAGGTATTGAGCTTGTTTTTAGTGTTGCTGTAGGTATTGTGATTGTTTCAGTGTTGCTCTACGTGTTGTGATTGTTTTATTGCTGGAGGTATTGAGATTGTTTTAGTGTTGCTGTACGTATTGAGATTGTTTTTAGTATTGCTGCAGGTATTGTGATTGTTTTGATGTTGCTGTAGGTATTGTGACTGCTTTAGTGTTGCTGTAGTTGTTGTGATTGCTTTAGTATTGCTTTAGGTATTGAGATTGTTTTAGTGTTGCTGTAGGTATTCAGATTGTTTTTAGTATTGCTGCAGGTATTGTGATTGTTTTGATGTTGCTGTATGTATTGTGATTGTTTTTAGTGTTGCTGTATTTTGTGATTGTTTCAGCGTTGCTCTACGTGTTGTGATTGTTTTATTGCTGTAGGTATTGAAATTATTTTATTGTTTCTGTAGGTATTGTGATTGTTTTAGTGTTGCTGTAAGTATTGAGATTGTTTTAGTGTTGCTGTAGGTATTGTGATTGTTTTAGTCTTGCTCTACGTATTGTGATTGTTTTATTGCTGTAGGTATTGTGATTGTTTTAGTGTTGCTTCAGGTATCATGATTGTTTTAGTGTTGATCTACGTATTGTGATTGTTTTAGTGTTGCTCTAAGTGTTGTGATTGTTTTATTGCTGTAGGTATTGAGATTGTTTTTTAGTATTGCTGTAGGTATTGTGATTGTTTTGATGTTGCTGTAGGTATTGTGATTCTTTTAGTGTTCCTGTAGTTATTGTGATTGCTTTAGTATTGCTGTAGGTATTGAGATTGTTTTAGTTTTGCTATAGGTATTGAGTTTGTTTCAGTGTTGTTGAAGGTATTGTGATTATTTTTAGTGTTGCTGTATGTATTGTGATTGTTTTTAGTGTTGCTGTAAGTATTTAGTTTGTTTTAGTGTTGCTGTAGGTATTGTGATTGTTTTAGTGTTGCTTTAGGTATCATGATTGTTTTAGTGTTGATCTACGTATTGTGATTGTTTTAGTGTTGTAGGTATTGTGATTGTATTGGTATTGCTTAGGCATTGAGATTGTTTTAGTGTTGCTGTAGGTATTGTGATTATTTTTAGTGTTGCTGTAGGTATCGAGATTGTTATTACTTTTTCTGTAGGTATTGTGATTGCTTTTGCTGTTGCTGTATGTATTGAAATTGTTTTTAGTATTGCTTTAGATATTGTGATTGTTTTCATGTTAGGGTCAGTATTGAGATTGTTTTTAGTGCTGTTTCGGTATTGTGATTGCTTTAGTATTGCTGTAGGTGTTGTGGTTGTTTTTAGTATTGCTGTATGTAATGTGTTTGGTTTTAGTGTTGCTGCAGGTATTGTGATTGTTTTTACTGTTCCTGTTGGCGTTGTGATTGTTTTAGTTTTGCTATAGTTATCGAGATTGCTTTTACTCTTTCTGTAGGTATTGAGATTGTTTTATTGTTGCTGTAGGTATTGCGATTGTTTTTAGTGTTGCTGCAGGTATTGTGATTGTTTTAGTGTTGCTGTAGGTATTGTGATTGTTTTATTGCTGTGGGTATTGAGATTATTTTATTGTTGCTGTAGGTATTGTGATTGTTTCTGGTGTTGTAAGTATTGTGATGGTTTTTAGTGTTGCTGTATGTATTGTGATTGTTTTTAGTGTTGCTGTATTTTGTGATTGTTTCAGTGTTGCTCTACGTGTTGTGATTGTTTTATTGCTGTAGGTATTGAGATTATTTTATTGTTGCTGTAGGTATTATGATTGTTTTAGTGTTGCTGTAAGTATTGAGATTGTTTTAGTGTTGCTGTCGGTATTGTGATTGTTTTAGTCTTGCTCTACCTATTGTGATTGTCTTATTGCTGTAGATATTGTGATTGTTTTAGTGTTGCTGTAGGTATTGTGATTGTTTTTAGTGTTGCTGTAGTTATTGAGATTGTTTTTAGTGTTGCTGTAGGTATTGTGATTATTCTAGTGTTGCTGTAGGTGTTCTGATTGTTTTAGTGGTGTTGTAAGTATTGTGATTGTTTTAGTGTTGCTGTAGGTATCGTGATTGTTTTTAGTGTTGCTGTAGTTATTGAGATTGTTTTTAGTGTTGCTGTAGGTATTGTGATTATTCTAGTGTTGCTGTAGGTGTTCTGATTGTTTTAGTGGTGTTGTAAGTATTGTGATTGTTTTAGTGTTGCTGTAGGTATCGTGATTGTTTTTAGTGTTGCTGTAGGTACTGTGATTGTTTTAGTGTTGCTGTAGGTATTGAGCTTGTTTTTAGTGTTGCTGTAGGTATTGTGATTGTTTCAGTGTTGCTCTACGTGTTGTGATTGTTTTATTGCTGGAGGTATTGAGATTGTTTTAGTGTTGCTGTACGTATTGAGATTGTTTTTAGTATTGCTGCAGGTATTGTGATTGTTTTGATGTTGCTGTAGGTATTGTGACTGCTTTAGTGTTGCTGTAGTTGTTGTGATTGCTTTAGTATTGCTTTAGGTATTGAGATTGTTTTAGTGTTGCTGTAGGTATTCAGATTGTTTTTAGTATTGCTGCAGGTATTGTGATTGTTTTGATGTTGCTGTATGTATTGTGATTGTTTTTAGTGTTGCTGTAATTTGTGATTGTTTCAGCGTTGCTCTACGTGTTGTGATTGTTTTATTGCTGTAGGTATTGAAATTATTTTATTGTTTCTGTAGGTATTGTGATTGTTTTAGTGTTGCTGTAAGTATTGAGATTGTTTTAGTGTTGCTGTAGGTATTGTGATTGTTTTAGTCTTGCTCTACGTATTGTGATTGTTTTATTGCTGTAGGTATTGTGATTGTTTTAGTGTTGCTTTAGGTATCATGATTGTTTTAGTGTTGATCTACGTATTGTGATTGTTTTAGTGTTGCTCTACGTGTTGTGATTGTTTTATTGCTGTAGGTATTGAGATTGTTTTTTAGTATTGCTGTAGGTATTGTGATTGTTTTGATGTTGCTGTAGGTATTGTGATTCTTTTAGTGTTCCTGTAGTTATTGTGATTGCTTTAGTATTGCTGTAGGTATTGAGATTGTTTTAGTTTTGCTATAGGTATTGAGTTTGTTTCAGTGTTGTTGAAGGTATTGTGATTATTTTTAGTGTTGCTGTATGTATTGTGATTGTTTTTAGTGTTGCTGTAAGTATTTAGTTTGTTTTGGTGTTGCTGTAGGTATTGTGATTGTTTTAGTGTTGCTTTAGGTATCATGATTGTTTTAGTGTTGATCTACGTATTGTGATTGTTTTAGTGTTGTAGGTATTGTGATTGTATTGGTATTGCTTAGGCATTGAGATTGTTTTAGTGTTGCTGTAGGTATTGTGATTATTTTTAGTGTTGCTGTAGGTATCGAGATTGTTATTACTTTTTCTGTAGGTATTGTGATTGCTTTTGCTGTTGCTGTATGTATTGAAATTGTTTTTATTATTGCTTTAGATATTGTGATTGTTTTCATGTTAGGGTCAGTATTGAGATTGTTTTTAGTGCTGTTTCGGTATTGTGATTGCTTTAGTATTGCTGTAGGTGTTGTGGTTGTTTTTAGTATTGCTGTATGTATTGTGTTTGGTTTTAGTGTTGCTGTAGGTATTGTGATTGTTTTGTTGCTGTAGGTATTGAGATTCTTTTACTATTGCTGTAGGTATTGAGATTGTTTTTAGTGTTGCTGCAGGTATTGTGATTGTTTTTACTGTTCCTGTTGGCGTTGTGATTGTTTTAGTGTTGCTATAGTTATCGAGATTGCTTTTACTCTTTCTGTAGGTATTGAGATTCTTTTATTGTTGCTGTAGGTATTGCGATTGTTTTTAGTGTTGCTGCAGGTATTCTGATTGTTTTAGTGTTGCTGTAGGTATTGTGATTGTTTCTGGTGTTGTAAGTATTGTGATGGTTTTTAGTGTTGCTGTATGTATTGTGATTGTTTTTAGTGTTGCTGTATTTTGTGATTGTTTCAGTGTTGCTCTACGTGTTGTGATTGTTTTATTGCTGTAGGTATTGAGATTATTTTATTGTTGCTGTAGGTATTATGATTGTTTTAGTGTTGCTGTAAGTATTGAGATTGTTTTAGTGTTGCTGTCGGTATTGTGATTGTTTTAGTCTTGCTCTACCTATTGTGATTGTCTTATTGCTGTAGATATTGTGATTGTTTTAGTGTTGCTGTAGGTATTGTGATTGTTTTTAGTGTTGCTGTAGTTATTGAGATTGTTTTTAGTGTTGCTGTAGGTATTGTGATTATTCTAGTGTTGCTGTAGGTGTTCTGATTGTTTTAGTGTTGTTGTAAGTATTGTGATTGTTTTAGTGTTGCTGTAAGTATTTAGTTTGTTTTAGTGTTGCTGTAGGTATTGTGATTGTTTTAGTGTTGCTTTAGGTATCATGATTGTTTTAGTGTTGATCTACGTATTGTGATTGTTTTAGTGTTGTAGGTATTGTGATTGTATTGGTATTGCTTAGGCATTGAGATTGTTTTAGTGTTGCTGTAGGTATTGTGATTATTTTTAGTGTTGCTGTAGGTATCGAAATTGTTATTACTTTTTCTGTAGGTATTGTGATTGCTTTTGCTGTTGCTGTATGTATTGAAATTGTTTTTAGTATTGCTTTAGATATTGTGATTGTTTTCATGTTAGGGTCAGTATTGAGATTGTTTTTAGTGCTGTTTCGGTATTGTGATTGCTTTAGTATTGCTGTAGGTGTTGTGGTTGTTTTTAGTATTGCTGTATGTATTGTGTTTGGTTTTAGTGTTGCTGTAGGTATTGTGATTGTTTTGTTCCTGTAGGTATTGAGATTCTTTTACTATTGCTGTATGTATTGTGATTGTTTTTAGTGTTGCTGTATTTTGTGATTGTTTCAGTGTTGCTCTACGTGTTGTGATTGTTTTATTGCTGTAGGTATTGAGATTATTTTATTGTTGCTGTAGGTATTATGATTGTTTTAGTGTTGCTGTAAGTATTGAGATTGTTTTAGTGTTGCTGTCGGTATTGTGATTGTTTTAGTCTTGCTCTACCTATTGTGATTGTCTTATTGCTGTAGGTGTGTTGTGATTGTTTTATTGCTGTAGGTATTGAGATTATTTTATTGTTGCTGTAGGTATTATGATTGTTTTAGTGTTGCTGTAAGTATTGAGATTGTCTTAGTGTTGCTGTAGGTATTGTGATTGTTTTTAGCGTTGCTGTAGTTATTGAGATTGTTTTTAGTGTTGCTGTAGGTATTGTGATTATTCTAGTGTTGCTGTAGGTGTTCTGATTGTTTTAGTGTTGTTGTAAGTATTGTGATTGTTTTAGTGTTGCTGTAAGTATTTAGTTTGTTTTAGTGTTGCTGTAGGTATTGTGATTGTTTTAGTGTTGCTTTAGGTATCATGATTGTTTTAGTGTCGCCGTAGGTATTGTGATTCTATTAGTATTTCTGTAGGTATTGTGATTGTTTTAGTGTTGCTTTAGGTATCATGATTGTTTTAGTGTTGATCTACGTATTGTGATTGTTTTAGTGTTGTAGGTATTGTGATTGTATTGGTATTGCTTAGGCATTGAGATTGTTTTAGTGTTGCTGTAGGTATTGTGATTATTTTTAGTGTTGCTGTAGGTATCGAAATTGTTATTACTTTTTCTGTAGGTATTGTGATTGCTTTTGCTGTTGCTGTATGTATTGAAATTGTTTTTAGTATTGCTTTAGATATTGTGATTGTTTTCATGTTAGGGTCAGTATTGAGATTGTTTTTAGTGTTGTTTCGGTATTGTGATTGCTTTAGTATTGCTGTAGGTGTTGTGGTTGTTTTTAGTATTGCTGTATGTATTGTGTTTGGTTTTAGTGTTGCTGTAGGTATTGTGATTGTTTTGTTGCTGTAGGTATTGAGATTCTTTTACTATTGCTGTAGGTATTGAGATTGTTTTTAGTGTTGCTGCAGGTATTGTGATTGTTTTTACTGTTCCTGTTGGCGTTGTGATTGTTTTAGTGTTGCTATAGTTATCGAGATTGCTTTTACTCTTTCTGTAGGTATTGAGATTCTTTTATTGTTGCTGTAGGTATTGCGATTGTTTTTAGTGTTGCTGCAGGTATTGTGATTGTTTTAGTGTTGCTGTAGGTATTGCGATTGTTTTTAGTGTTGCTGCAGGTATTGTGATTGTTTTAGTGTTGCTGTAGGTATTGTGATTGTTTCTGGTGTTGTAAGTATTGTGATGGTTTTTAGTGTTGCTGTACGTATTGTGATTGTTTTTAGTGTTGCTGTATTTTGTGATTGTTTCAGTGTTGCTCTACGTGTTGTGATTGTTTTATTGCTGTAGGTATTGAGATTATTTTATTGTTGCTGTAGGTATTATGATTGTTTTAGTGTTGCTGTAAGTATTGAGATTGTTTTAGTGTTGCTGTCGATATTGTGATTGTTTTAGTCTTGCTCTACCTATTGTGATTGTTTTATTGCTGTAGATATTGTGATTGTTTTAGTGTTGCTGTAGGTATTGTGATTGTTTTTAGTGTTGCTGTAGTTATTGAGATTGTTTTTAGTGTTGCTGTAGGAATTGTGATTATTCTAGTGTTGCTGTAGGTGTTCTGATTGTTTTAGTGTTGTAAGTATTGTGATTGTTTTAGTGTTGCTGTAGGTATCGTGATTGTTTTTAGTGTTGCTGTAGGTACTGTGATTGTTTTAGTGTTGCTGTAGGTATTGAGCTTGTTTTTAGTGTTGCTGTAGGTATTGTGATTGTTTCAGTGTTGCTCTACGTGTTGTGATTGTTTTATTGCTGGAGGTATTGAGATTGTTTTAGTGTTGCTGTACGTTTTGAGATTGTTTTTAGTATTGCTGCAGGTATTGTGATTGTTTTGATGTTGCTGTAGGTATTGTGATTGCTTTAGTGTTGCTGTAGTTGTTGTGATTGCTTTAGTATTGCTTTAGGTATTGAGATTGTTTTAGTGTTGCTGTAGGTATTCAGATTGTTTTTAGTATTGCTGCAGGTATTGTGATTGTTTTGATGTTGCTGTATGTATTGTGATTGTTTTTAGTGTTGCTGTATATTGTGATTGTTTCAGCGTTGCTCTACGTGTTGTGATTGTTTTATTGCTGTAGGTATTGAAATTATTTTATTGTATCTGTAGGTATTGTGATTGTTTTAGTGTTGCTGTAAGTATTGAGATTGGTTTAGTGTTGCTGTAGGTATTGTGATTGTTGTAGTATTGCTGTTGGTATTGTGATTGTTTTAGTATTGCTGTAGCTACTGAGATAGTTTCTGGTGTTGTTGTAGGTATTGTGATTATTTTTAGTATTGCTTTATGTATTGTGTTTGGTTTTAGTGTTGCTGTAGGTATCGAGATTGTTATTACTTTTTCTGTAGGTATTGTGATTGTTTTTGCTGTTGCTGTATTTTGTGATTGTTTCAGTGTTGCTCTACGTGTTGTGATTGTTTTATTGCTGTAGGTATTGAGATTATTTTATTGTTGCTGTAGGTATTATGATTGTTTTAGTGTTGCTGTAAGTATTGAGATTGTTTTAGTGTTGCTGTCGGTATTGTGATTGTTTTAGTCTTGCTCTACCTATTGTGATTGTTTTATTGCTGTAGATATTGTGATTGTTTTAGTGTCGCTGTAGGTATTGAGATTGTTTTTAGTGTTGCTGTAGGTATTGTGATTATTCTAGTGTTGCTGTAGGTGTTCTGATTGTTTTAGTGTTGTTGTAAGTATTGTGATTGTTTTAGTGTTGCTGTAGGTATCGTGATTGTTTTTAGTGTTGCTGTAGGTACTGTGATTGTTTTAGTGTTGCTGTAGGTATTGAGATTGTTTTTAGTGTTGCTGCAGGTATTGTGATTGTTTTAGTGTTGCTGCAGGTATTGAGATTGTTTTTAATTTAGCTGTAGGTATTCTGATTTTTTTAGTGTTGCTATAGCTATTGAAATTGTTTCTGGTGTTGTTGTAGATATTGTGATTGTTATTAGTGTTGCTGTGGGTATTCTGATTGTTTTAGTATTGCTGTAGGTATTGAGAATGTTTTAGTGTTGCTGTAGGTATTTTTATTATTTGTAGTATTGCTGTATGTATTGTGTTTGGTTTTAGTGTTGCTGTAGGTATTGTGATTGTTTTATTGCTGTAGGTATTGAGAATGTTTTAGTGTTGCTGTAGGTATGGTGATTATTTTTAGTGTTGCTGTGGGTATTCTGATTGTTTTAGTATTGCTGTAGGTATTGAGAATGTTTTAGTGTTGCTGTAGGTATTTTTATTATTTGTAGTATTGCTGTATGTATTGTGTTTGGTTTTAGTGTTGCTGTAGGTATTGTGATTGTTTTATTGCTGTAGGTATTGAGATTGTTTTTAGTGTTGCTGCAGGTATTGTGATTGTTTTAGTGTTGCTGCAGGTATTGAGATTGTTTTTAATGTCGCTGTAGGCATTGTGATTGTTTTAGTGTTGCTGTAGGTATTGAGATCGTTTTTAGTGTTGCTGTAGGTATTGTGATTGTTTCAGTGTTGCTCTACGTGTTGTGATTGTTTTATTGCTGTAGGTATTGAGATTATTTTAGTGTTGCTGGGGGTATTGAGATTATTTTTAGTGTTGATGTAGGTATTGTGATTGTTTTAGTGTTACTGTAGGTTTTGAGATTACTTTAGCGTTGCTGTAGGTATTGTGATTGTTTTGGTGTTGCTGTAGGTACTGAGATCGTTTTTAGTATTGTTGTAGGTATTGCGATTATTTTAGTGTTGCTGCAGGTATTGAGATTGTTTTTAATTTAGCTGTAGGTATTCTGATTTTTTTAGTGTTGCTATAGGTATTGAAATTGTTTCTGGTGTTGTTGTAGGTATTGTGATTGTTTTTAGTGTTGCTCCGGGTATTCTGATTGTTTTAGTATTGCTGTAGGTATTGAGAATGTTTTAGTGTTGCTGTAGGTATTTTTATTATTTTTAGTATTGCTGTATGTATTTTGTTTGGTTTTAGTGTTGCTGTAGGTATTGTGATTGTTTTAGTGTTGCTGCAGGTATTGAGATTGTTTTTAGTGTTGCTGCAGGTATTGTGATTGTTTTAGTGTTGCTGCAGGTATTGAGATTGTTTTTAATGTCGCTGTAGGCATTGTGATTGTTTTAGTGTTGCTGTAGGTATTGAGATCGTTTTTAGTGTTGCTGTAGGTATTGTGATTGTTTCAGTGTTGCTCTATGTGTTGTGATTGTTTTATTGCTGTAGGTATTGAGATTATTTTAGTGTTGCTGTAGGTATTGTGATTGTTTTAGTGTTGCTGGGGGTATTGAGATTGTTTTTAGTGTTGATGTAGGTATTGTGATTGTTTTAGTGTTACTGTAGGTTTTGAGATTATTTTAGCGTTGCTGTTGGTATTGTGATTGTTTTAGTGTTGCTGCAGGTATTGAGATTGTTTTTAATGTCGCTGTAGGTATTGTGATTCTTCTAGTGTTGCTGTAGGTATTGAGATTGTCTCAGTGTTGCTGTAGGTATTGAGATTGTTTCAGTGTTGCTCTCCGTGTTGTGGTTGTTTTATTGCTGTAGGTATTGAGATTATTTTAGTTTTGCTGGGGGTATTGAGATTATTTTTAGTGTTGATGTAGGTATTATGATTGTTTTAGTATTACTGTAGGTTTTGAGATTATTTTAGCGTTGCTGTAGGTATTGTGATTGTTTTAGTGTTGCTGTAGGTACTGAGATTGTTTTTAGTATTGTTGTAGGTATTGCGATTATTTTAGTGTTGCTGCAGGTATTGAGATTGTTTTTAATTTAGCTGTAGGTATTCTGATTTTTTTAGTGTTGCTATAGGTATTGAAATTGTTTCTGGTGTTGTTGTAGATATTGTGATTGTTTTTAGTGTTGCTGTGGGTATTCTGATTGTTTTAGTATTGCTGTAGGTATAGAGAATGTTTTAGTGTTGCTGTAGGTATTTTTATTATTTTTAGTATTGCTGTATGTATTGTGTTTGATTTTCGTGTTGCTGTAGGTATTGTGATTGTTTTATTGCTGTAGGTATTGAGATTGTTTTTAGTGTTGCTGCAGGTATTGTGATTGTTTTAGTGTTGCTGCAGGTATTGAGATTGTTTTTAATGTCGCTGTAGGCATTGTGATTGTTTTAGTGTTGCTGTAGGTATTGACATCGTTTTTAGTGTTGCTGTAGGTATTGTAATTGTTTCAGTGTTGCTCTACGTGTTGTGATTGTTTTATTGCTGTAGGTATTGAGATTATTTTAGTGTTGCTGTAGGTATTGTGATTGTTTTAGTGTTGCTGGAGGTATTGAGATTGTTTTTAGTATTGATGTAGGTATTGTGATTGTTTTAGTGTTACTGTAGGTACTGAGATTGTTTTTAGTGTTGTTGTAGGTATTGCGATTATTTCAGTGTTGCTGCAGGTATTGAGATTGTTTTTAATTTAGCTGTAGGTATTCTGATTTTTTTAGTGTTGCTGTAGGTATTGAAATTGTTTCTGGTGTTGTTGTAGGTATTGTGATATTTTTTAGTGTTGCTGTAGTTATTGAGATTGTTTTTAGTATTGCTGTTGATATTGTGACTATTTTTGTGTTGCTGTAGGTGTTCTGATTGTTTTAGTATTGCTGCAGGTATTGTTATTGTTTTGATGTTGCTGTAGGTATTGTGATTGTTTTAGTGTTGCTGTAGTTATTGTGATTGCTTTAGTATTGCTGTAGGTATTGAGATTGTTTTAGTGTTGCTGTAGATATTGAGTTTGTTTCAGTGTTGTTGTAGGTACTGTGATTATTTTTAGTGTTGCTGTGTGTATTTTGATTGTTTTTAGTGTTGCTGTATTTTGTGATTGTTTCAGTGTTGCTCTACGTGTTGTGATTGTTTTATTGCTGTAGGTATTGAGATTATTTTATTGTTGCTGTAGGTATTGTGATTGTTTTAGTCTTGCTCTACGTATTGTGATTGTTTTATTGCTGTAGGTATTGTGATTGTTTTAGTGTTGCTGTAGGTATTGTGATTGTTGTAGTATTGCTGTAGGTGTGATTTTTTTTAGTGTTGCTGTAGGTATTGTGATTATTTTTAGTGTTGCTCTATGTATTGTGATTGTTTTAGTGTTGTTGTAGGTATTGTGATTGTATTGGTATTGCTTAGGTATTGAGATTGTTTTAGTGTTGCTGTAGGTATTGTGATTGTTTTAGTGTTGCTATAGTTATCGAGATTGTTATTACTTTTTCTGTAGGTATTGTGATTGTTTTTGCTGTTGCTGTATGTATTGAGATTGTTTTTAGTATTGCTGTAGATATTGTGATGGTTTTTGTGTTGGAGTCAGTATTGAGATTGTTTTTAGTGTTGTTGTAGGTATTGTAATTGTTTTTGCTGTTGCTGTAAGCATTAAGATTGTTTTTAGTGTTGCTGTAGGTATTGTGATTGCTTTAGTGTTGCTGTGTGTATTGTGATTGTTTTAGTATTGCTGTAGGTATTGAGAATGTTTTAGTGTTGCTGTAGGTATTGTGATTCTTTTTAGTGTTGCTGTAGGTATTGAGATTCTTTTACTGTTGCTTGTAGGTATTGAGATTGTTTTTAGTGTTGCTGTAGGTATTGTGATTGTTTTAGTGTTGGGGTGGGTATTGAGATTGTTTTTAGTGTTGCTGTGGGTATTGTGATTGTTTTTAGTATTGCTGTATGTATTGTGATTGGTTTTAGTGTTGCTGTAGGTATTGTGATTGTTTTAGTGTTGCTGTAGTTATTGAGATTGTTTTTATTTTTGCTGTAGATATTGTGATTGTTTTAGTGTTGCTGTAGGTACTGAGATTGCTTTTAGTGTTGCTGTAGGTATTGTGATTATTTTAGTGTTGCTGTAGGTGTTCTGATTGTTTTAGTGTTGTTGTAGGTATTGTGATTGTTTTTAGTGTTGCTGTAGGTATTGAGATTGTTTTTAGTATTGCTGCAGGTATTGTGATTGTTTTGATGTTGCTGCAGGTATTGTGATTGTTTTAGTGTTGCTGTAGTTATTGTGTTTTAGTGTTGCTGTAGGTATTGAGATTGTTTTTAGTGTTGCTGTAGGTATTGAGATTGTTTTAGTGTTGCTGTGGGTATTGTGGTTTTTTAAGTGTTGCACTACATATTGTGATTGTTTTATTGCTGTATGTATTGTGATTGTTTTAGTGTTGCTGTATGTATTGTGATTGTTTTAGTATTGCTGTAGGTATTGAGATTGTTTTAGCGTTGCTGTAGGCATGGAGGGTATTTATTTATTTATTTATTTATTGAGCTACGGTCGGGCCTTCCGGACCTTCAAGCCATGCTGCCCTTTAATACTGCAATTTTACCGGAGCCTAATAACGTGACAAATTACAAACTACTAACCGGTATGTCTTTGGAATGTGGGAGGAATGCGGAGAATCTGGAGGAAACCCGCGTAGTCACAGAGTGAACATTGAAACTCCTTACAGGTAGCCGCGGGTATTGAACCCATCTCACCTGTTTTGTAAAGCTCTGTGCTAACCACTACACTACCGTGCCTGCTCTGTTGCTGTTGTTTTAAGTATTGAGGTTACTGTTGTTGCTGTAGGTACTGAGGTTCCCAGTTCAGAGTTCATTTATGATCAAAGTATGCATACATTATACAACCATGTGATTCGTCTCCTGACAAGCAGCCACAGAACAAAGAAACCCAATAGAATCCATTTCAAATAACCAAATACCCAATGTGTGTCGGAAAAACACACAAATCGTGCAAACAATAAAAGTAAGCATATCGGATTCAGAACGGATGTTCATGAAAGCGAGCCCAGACACGAAGCCAGTCATCACTACAGCCGCGTCAGGAGCCTGTTAGTTGCAGGCCACAGCCTCAGTTCAGCGCAGAGCCGAGTAAACCTTATGGAGCAGCAAGCTGAACTCTGGCCGTGACACCCTAACCTTTTCAATCTGGCCCGGCCCTTAAATCGTCCAGGCCTCACGTTGTTCCTCCGTCTCGGACCCAGGCCCTGCTGCCTCGATACGCTCTTGGACCCAAGCCCCGCCACCTCGATACGGTCCATCCCTGATCTTTCCAATTTGGCCCCAGTGCTTAAATAAATCGAACCTTCAGATTTTTCCTCACTCTCGGGCCGGGGAATCCACCTCAAGCCTGCTTTGGCTCTGCTTACCTCGCCTCATTTCTGCCACTTCAGCAAGTCCACTCCAGCAATTGCCAAATGTTGGCTCATTCCCTGCTCTCATGCCTGGGCCAGGCCACCTTGGTTCATCCCGTACATGACCATCCTTCTCCTCTGAGGCTTCAGATCACAACGCAAAAATGGCAGGTCGTACAAGCAGTACAACAGCCCAACTCCGACAGCGAAGGTACGGACTATTGATTGCAGTCAACATTTACCAGATAGGGTATGATTAATAAGGAATTTATTTGTTTTCTTTGTTTTATTTGCCACCAGCAAGAAGACACTGAGCTTCACCAGCGCCATTTTGTTTTGTTGTCATTGTTGTAGGTATTGAGGTTGCTGCTTTGTTGCTGTTTTTCTAGCTTCCCCTGCAGTTTTTGAGATTGTGGTTTCGTTGTTGTTACCATGTTGAATCTCTGAAGTATACATGAATATATCTTTCCCACTCACCTTAAACCCCTACCCCCTAGTTTTCAATTCCCAGTGCAGTGGGGTTTGAACTGAGAATCTTCTGACTCAAATGAGAGATGGTTTTCGACCAGCTGGCAATGGCAGAGCATCTAACCAACTATAAAAAATATCCTTCAATGTTCTAAGTAAATTTATGATCAAAGCACATAGATGGCACCAAATCCTACCCTGAGATTCATCTTCTTGCAGGCATTCACAGTAGAACAAAGGAATGCAGTAGAGTCAATGAAAAACTACGCACAAAGACTGACTAATGACTAATGTGCCAAAGAGGACAATCAGTGCAAACACAATCAATCAGTCAATAAAATAAATCAATATGTTATAGCGTTCCTGAAGGTGAGTCCATAGGTTGTGCAGTCAGTTCAGAGTTGAGGTGAGTGGACTAGGGTGGCACGGTAGTGTAGTGGTTAGCACAACACTTTACAGTACCAGTGATCTGGGTTCAATTCCCGCCGCTGCCTGTAAGCAGTTTCTACGTTCTCCCCGTGACCGCGTGGGTTTCCTCCAGTGGCTCCAGTTTCCTCCCACAGTCCAAAGACAAGCAAGATGGTGGGTTAGTTTGGCATTGTAAGTTGTCCCATGAATAGGATTAAGTAGGAGGGGTTCTGGGTGGCGTAGCGTGAAGAGCCGGAAGGGCCTGTTCCACCCTGTATCTCAATAAAATGAACATTGTCTGTACTGGCTCAGGAGCCTGATGGTTGAAGGGCAATAGCTGTCCCTGGACCTCGTGATGCGGGACCAAGTGCTCCTCTATCTGCTCTCTGATGGCAGCAACAAGAAGAGAGCACGGCCTGGATGGTGGGGGTCCTCGGTGATGGATGCTGCTTTCAGACTCACTGTCAAGGACATGGTATTTGATATGTATGGTTTTTCGTGGATTCCATTGTATTTCCTTATTTTCCTTGGGCGCCTGCAAGACGATGAATCTCAAGGTTGTGAATGGTAAACTTACTTTGATAATAAATTTAATCTGAGCTCTGTCACTGCACTCTGTGTAAATGAGCTCGGTGGTGAGGAGGGCCTTCCCTGTGATGATCATAGTCATAGTCATACTTTATTGATCTCAGGGGAAATTAGTTTTCATTACAGTTGCTCCATAAATAATAAATAGTAATAAAACCATAAATAGTTAAATAGTAATATGTAAATTATGCCAGTAAATTATGAAATAAGTCCAGGACCAGCCTATTGGCTCAGGGTGTCTGACCCTCCAAGGGAGGAGTTGTAAAGTTTGATGGCCACAGACAGGAATGACTTCCTTCAGGGCTGTATCCATCACTTTGTGAAGACGTTTCCACTCTACCATGCTTTGTCGTTGCTCCTTGTGGCTCTTCTGGTGCCAGCCTCGCCATTTCATTTGCATTTCTTTGTTCTTTACGAGGCCAAATTGCTAGCTTGACGCTCAACCCAGCGAAGGATGGGAAGTGTGCAAGGGGCCGGCCGGATTCGAGCCCAGGACCACTCGTTTGGTGCAGGTGCCACTACACCATCAGCTGGCTTCTACCACATTTTATAGGTTTTTTTTTCCATTTCAGTCCTGGATTGGTGCCGTTGTTTCACATTCTCCCTTGTATTCATTGCTAAATTCATAACGCAACTGCATCGCTCTCTGCAGGAAACCTCAAGAGAAGGCACGGTGGATGGGATGGCATGCTCGCAAGTGTTCAGAGATTGTCACTGCATTAAGCAATACTCTCCCTCAGCTGGTGAGTCTTTTGTGTTGTTCTCCAAAAAAGAGAAGCTGAAATTAATAGCGCAAACCACAAGAGGCCAAAAGTAGAGGGTAAAGGATGAGGATGATAATTTTACTTTAGTAATCATACAAAATACTGGAGGACCTCAGCAGAATGAGCAGCACATCTATGGAGGGGAATAAACAGCCAATGTTTCTGGCTGAGACCCTTCATCAGAACTGGAAAATAAGCGGGGGGTGTAACTTTCTTTCACTGGCCTCTGCCCCCTTCCTGTCCAGTCCTGTTGAAGGATCTCGACCTGAAATGTTAACTGTTTATAGATGCTTCCTGACCTGCTGAGGTCCTCCAGCATTGTGTGTGTGTTGCTCTGGATTTCCAGCATCTGCAGAGTCTCTTTGTGTTTATGATGCTTCTACATAATTCCTCTGCAGTAGGGCAGAAGAGCCAGCATTTGTTCCCCACCCCTCCGTCAAAGTTCAAAGTAAATTTACTATCCAAGTACCTATGTCTGAAACCTGATCCGCGTGGGAGAGATTTTAAACTGGAGAAGCCACTGCACTGGGGCAGCTCCACTCTCTAGACCTCGGAAGTCCGGGTCCGGTGGTACGAATATGTGTCACAAACTGGGGTCTTCCTCGGTTGCAGTGGATGACCCTGACGTCTTCTGTGCCTTGTCATGCCCTTCGCTCTCCACGGAGCGTCGCAGAACCACCTTCCTGGCCGTCGGTTCTCACTGTAGATCTCATCCGGCCAGTCCGCCAGAGCTGACTTTACATGCTCGGAGAGGCGTGACCCAGTCTCAATGGGGTGTGAGGCCTCCGGCTATCCTCACCTGGTTTAGCCCGCCTGTCGAAGCGGTGTATCAGGGTGTGGCCGCCGTCACACGCAAACAGCTACCTGGAGCCACAGGTGAGAGCTGAGTGTCTGGGGGAACCAAAGGTGAGTGAGCTGGCCCGGAATGGACACGACAAGCCCCTTCACCAGAAGTGTTACCCCTCCCTTGAAACCAAGTATGTATAATGTCACCATGTACTACTCTGGGTTTCACTTTCTTGCAGGCATTCACAGCAGAAGAGTAAAATACCATGGATTAATGAAAATCACTCACAAGGGCTACAGTCAACCAATGTGCAAAAGAAGACAAAACGTGCAAATAAAAAATAAGCAAGTAAATAATTCTGAGAACACAAGTTCTAGAGTCTTTGAAAGTGAGTCCATAAGTTCGTGGAATCAATTCAGGGTGGAGGTGAGCAAAGTTAGCATTGCTCTTGAGAAGATGGTGCTGAGCCACTATATTGTAAAGGAAGTCACAAAGCACTAAAGAGAAGGAAGTTCCAGCATTCAGATCCAACAATGATTAAAGAACAGTGATGTGTCGCCAAAATCAGGATGAGCTGCTGGGCCAGTACAGGAGAAGGTTTGGAATTCAGAGGAGGTTCATGAGAAAGATCCCAGGAATAAAAGGATTAACGTATGAGGAGCATTTGATGTTTCTGGGCCTGTGCTCACTGGAGTTTGGAAGAATGAGGGGATTGTCATTGAAACCTATCGAATATTGAAGCGCCTGGATACAGGAAAGTGGACACACTTTGCAATAGCTTGGGACTCTAGAAAGCACAGCCTCAGAATACAAGATTCAAGATTGTTTAGTGTTATTTCCAGTGCACAAGGTCGACCATGGATGGTGTGTCCTGGCTGCCTGGATATGCAAGTCTGGGTAGTACAATATGGAAAGCAATCCGATGGCCAAGTAGAAAGCTCCCCCTCTCCACACATCTGATGAACTCAAAGGAATGGCAGAGACCGATACAGTTTGGCACCAGCAGCATTGCGGGAGCTGCCAGTCAGCATTGAACCCAACACAAGACTGCCTTAGGGACTCCAGCTCCAAATTTTCCCCTCAGGGTTTATTCCCGAAGCTTTCCCTTTGAGTGGGTATGGCCACAAGGCAGCGGAGGTTTGAGATCAGAGCTTTCCTTCTCCTGGGTGAGCTACCAACGACAGCTGACAAGCCCCATCTGACCAAAGCGACTGGTTTTAAGGCATCAGTAACCTGCTTTTGCCCCTTCTCCTGTCAGTAGAAATGGTTCCGCTGGGCTTAGTAGCTAAGCTACACGTGAAGGCCAGGATCTGGACTTGGTTGTCAGGGGCTATTTGAGATGCACGCCATTGGAAGAATTTAATAGGTAGTGGGAGCTTGTCCCCATTACCACCCCCAGCTATAACAACCGTAAGGAACAACACAAGTGTAAAGGAGAACAAAATAATTGTTACTCTGCAGCACAAAAGACCACAATAAGTTATAGAACACAATAAATATAAATATATAAGATAGCTTAGATTGATTTGTGTGCATTAAATGACACTAGTCACAGGAGTGCTGGTACATACTGTAAAGTGACTCTGACAGGAAATGGTAAAGTAGTACTGGTGGTTAGAGTGTGGAGGGGTGGCTTATTGGGCGGAGGTGTTGATCAGCCTTACTGCTCAGGGAAAGTAATTGTTTTTGAATCTGGTGGTCCTGATGTGGATGCTACGAAGCCTCCTCCCTGATGAGAGTGGGACAAACAGTTCACGAGTAGGGTTGGTGGGATCCATCATGATGTTACTGATCCTTTCCTGGCACCTTTCTGTATTTACGAATGTCCTTAATGGCGGTTCGGCTGGTGCCAGTGATGTCCGTTTAGAACAGGGATGAGGAGAAATATCTTTAGCCAGAGGAAGGTGAATCTGTGGAATTCATCGCCCCAGACCCATGTGGAAGCCAAGTCATTGAGTGTATTTAAAGCAGAGGCAACAGGTAATAGAAATAAAAGTAAGAAAAAGGAGATGCAAAGCGGGTATAAACAGGCAGGTATAAGCGGGTATATATAAGTGTTCTCTTGTACTCCTCAAGTAATAGAATTAGAGAAAAATACAGTACAGAAAAAGGCCCCTCAACCTATCTAGTCTGTGCATTAATCTACCTAGTCCCATGACTCTGCACCTGGACCATAACCCTACCATCCATGTTCCTATCGGAATTTATATTGAATGTTAAAATCGACCCTGTGACTACCACTTGCACTGGCAGCTCTTTCCACACTTCTACCAACCTCTGAGTGAAGAAGTTTCCGTTCACGTTCCTCTTAAACATTTCACCTTTCATCTTTAACCCATGACCTCTAGTTGTAGTCTCACCCGGCCTCATAGGAAAAGCCTGCTGCATCTACCCTATCTATATCCCTCATAATTTTGTATACCTCAATCAAATCTCCATTTAATCTTCTACAATGCAAGGAATAAAACCCTAACCTATTCAATCTTTCCTTATCACTCAGGTCCTCATGTCAGATCCACCCTAATTTGCCTCAATATAGCAAACAGCTCCTCCTCTGTAATCTGTATAGACCCCATGACCCTCGCTGTGGCATTGCTTCACTTTGATAGACTCTGTGTCCGTCTCCCAAGTAAAGACAGTTGCAAAAAATACATTCAAGACCTCCCCCATCACTTTTGGCTCCATGCACAGATTACCATTCCAATCTTCCAGAGGACCATTGTTGGCCCTTGCAATCCTTTTGCTCTTAACATATCTGTCGAATCCCTTATGATTCTCCTTCACCTTGTCTGCCAGGGCAACCTCATGCCTTTCTTTAGCCTTTATGATTTCTATCTTAAGTGTTCTCTTATATTCCTCATGTACCTCATTTGTTCCTGCCTGTTTATACGTGCTATGTATCTCCTTCTTTTTCTTAACCAGGGCCTCAATATTTTTCGAAAAACAAGGTTCTGTAAATCTGTTGTCTTTGTTATTCTGACAAGAACATACAAACTTTATACTCTCAAAAATTCACTTTTGAAGACCTCCCTCTTACCAAGTACACCTTTGCCAGAAAACAACCTCCCCCAATCCACACTTACCAGATCCTCTCTGATGCCATCAAAATTGGTCTTTCTCCAATCTAGAATCTCAACCCAAGGACCAAACTTATCCTTTGCCATAATTACCTTGAAACTAATGGTAGTATGATCATGAGTCGCAAAGTGTTCCCCTTCACAAACTTTTGTTACCTGTCCTGTCTCATTCCCTGATAGGAGATCTAGTATCACACTCTCCCTAGTTGCAACTTCCACGTACTGACTAAGGAAACTTTTCTGAACACATTTGACAAACTCTTTCCCATCTAGTCCTTTTACAGGATGGGAGTTCCAGTCAATATGTAGGAAATTAAAATCTTATATGAGAAAAACACACAAAATGCTGGGAGAACTGATGAAAGGTTTCGGACTGAAGCCGTCTTATTCTGGGTTCTGCCCACTTTCCAGTCCTGATGAAAGGTCTCAGCCCAAAACGTTTATTCCTCTCCATAGATGCTACCTGAGATGCTGAGTTCCTCCAGCAATTTGTGTGTGTTACTCAAGGTTTCCAGCATCTACAGAATCTCTCGTGTTTAGGACATGAATCACGACTTCAAGTTCAGTGGCATGATTATCCACAATTTATCTCACTGGGAAACAACAAAAATTCCTAAAGTGATCCTAAACTTCCAAAAAAGTACCAACAGCAAAAGTCTAAAATGGAACATAGGAACATAGAAAATAGGTGCAGGAGTAGGCCATTTGGCCCCTTGAGCCTGCACCGCCATTCAGTACAATCATGGCTGACCATCCAACTCAGAACCTTGCCCCAGCCTTCCCTCCATACCCCCTGATCCCTTTAGCCACAAGGGCCATATCTAACTCCCTCTTAAATATAGCCAATGAACTGGTCTCAACTGTTTCGTGTGGCAGAGAATTCCACAGATTCACCACTCTCTGTGTGAAGAAGTTTTTCCTCATCTCGGTCCTAAAAGGCTTCCCCTTTATCCTTAAACTGTGACCCCTCTTTCTGGACTTCCCCAACATCAGGAACAATCTTCCTGCATCTAGCCTGTCCAACCCCTTTAGGATTTTATACGTTTCAATAAGATCTCCCCTCAATCTTCTAAATTCCAACATGAAACACTAGAAAATCTCAACAGATGAGGGAACATCTGGGAGATGTATAGTACTGTGCAAAAGTCTTCGGAACATGTAAGATAACTCTGTAAAGCAAAGATGCTTTCAAAAATAATCTAGGGTGTCTCAGACTTTTGCACAGCATTGTAGTTAACCTTTCAAGTCACTGATATTTCATCAGAAATCACAGGCACAATTATTAGAAAATGAGAATGGAAACTGAAAGCAACAATGTATGAAGAAGTACAGCAATTGGGATGTTGAAGCAGGAATATTTTTACCCTGTGCACTGACAAGGCTGGTCGTTAACAGAGCAACACACAAGATGCTGGAGGAATCCTGCAGGTCGGGCAGGTTGACCTGAGGAGGGAAATGGACAGTTGATGCTTCCATAAGACCATGAGATATAGGAGCAGAATTAGGCCACTTGGCTCATGGTTGAGATCCTTCATCTCTGAAAAGTGAAAAATGGCAAATGGAATTTAATGCAGACAAGTTCGAGATGTTGCACTTTGGGAGGACAAACCAGGATATGACTTACACAGTGAGAAGTCAAGCACTGACTGTAGAATGAAGAGATCTGGGAAAACAGATCCATAGTTCCTCGAAAGAGGCATCACAGGTTGGTAGAGTTGTAAAGAAAGCTTTTGGCATATTGGCCTTCATATATGAAAATGTGAAATACAGAAAGTGGGGATGTTATATTGAAGTTATTTTAGATGTTGGTGAGGGTCAATTTGGAGTATTGTGTCCAGTTTTGGTCACCTATCTACAGGAAAGATGTCAATAAGATTAAAAGAGTGCAGAGAAAATTTATCAGGATGTTGTCAGGACTTAAGGATGTTAGTTCCAGGGAAAGATAGAAACAGGTTAGAACTTTATTCCCTACAGCATAGGAGAATGAGAGGAGATTTGACAGAAGTATACAAAGTTATGAGGGGTATAGATAGGGTAAATGCAAGCAGGGTTTTTCTACTGAGGTCGGGTCAGTCTAGAATTAGAGGTCATAGGTTAGGGTGAAAGATGAAATATTCAAGGGGAATCTGAGGGGGAAAATTCTTCACTCAGAGTATCGACAGCAAAAGCGGTGGACTTGGGTTTGATTTCAACATTTAAAGATTCAAAGTGCATTTATTATCAAAGAATGATTAAGTTATACAACCTTGAAATTTGCTTACTGACAGGCAGTCGCAAATCAAGGAACCCGAAGAAACCAATTAAAAAAAAGACCAACCCCGCCCCCCCCCGGGCCCACAGAGAAAGAGAAAGAAAACAAAACAAAACATGCAAACAGAAAAAAAAACACAAAACAAATCATGCAGCATTAAGAAAAATTTAGATAGGTACATAAATAGGAAGAGCATTGAGAGCTGTGGTCTGGGTGCAGGTCGATGGGAGTAGGCAGATTAATAGTTTGGCATGACTAGATGGGCTGAAGGGCCTGTTTCTGTGCAGTGGTGTTCTATAACTATGACTCTGAAGAGGAAAGAGGACACTAAGGAAAGATACCTGTTGCAAGAAATGATATTGAGGATGGACAAAGTTGGGTAAAGAATGGCACTGAACGTGTCTGTTACAATATCATTCAGGGACTCCCCCAACCAGAAGCCCTGGGTGAACCATGAGATCCACAATCTGCTGAGAGTCAGGTGAGGGGCATTTAAGTCTGGCGGCCAAGAAAGTTGCGAGAGGTCCAGGTATAATATGCAGAAAGCCATCTCACAGGCAAAGTGGCAATTCTGGTCTAAACTTGAAACTCGAAGGACGCTTGACAGTCGTGGCAGGGTTTGAATGCTATCACCTCTTATAAAATTATATCAAGCGACATAGGTGACAACAGGGCTTCGATTCCAGATGAGCTCAATGCCTTCTAATCTCACTTTGACCGTCAAAACGTGGAGGAACCTTCACAAACTCCCGCAGTCCCCAATGATCTTTTGATTTCAGTCTCTGAGGCTGTTAGGCGAGCAGCCTTCGGAAGGGTGAACACACATAAAGCATCCGGCCCGGGCAGGGTACCTGGCCAAGAACTAAAGACCTGTGCTGATCAACTGGCTGAGATCTTTAACTACCGGCTTCACTTGTACCAGTGCTTGAGAAGGACATGGTAACCTGCCTCAATGACTATATTCCAGGAGCACCTACATCCACAGGGAAGTATCTTGAGAGGCTGGTGATGAAACATATCAACTCCTGCCTGAGAAGCAGCTTGGATCTACTCCAATTTGCCAACAAGTCAACAGCAGATGCCATCTCACTGACTTCTCATTCAACTCTGGAACATCTGGATGGCAAAGACGCATACATCAGGATGCTCCTTACCAACTACAGCTCAGCATTCAATACCATCATTCCCTCAAAACTAATCAATAAGCTTCAAGACCTTGGCTTCAATACCTCCTTTTGCAATCGGATCCTCAATTTCCTCACTTGCAGACTCCAGTCAGTTCGGATTGGCAACAATATCTCCTCCACAATCTCCATTTGCACAGGTGCACCACAAGCCCTTGTGCTTAATCCCCTGCTCTACTCACTTTACACTTATAACCGTGATGTTAAGCACAGCCCTAACACTTTATCCAAGTTTGTTGATGACACCCCTGTTGTAGCTTGAATCAAAGGTGGTGCCGAATCATACAGGAGGGAGATTGAAAATCTGGCTGAGTGGTGCCACAACAACAACCTCTCACTCAACGTCAGCAATTGTTGACTTCAGGAGGAGGAAACCAGAGGTCCATGAGCCACCCCTCATTGGGGGATCAAAGGTAGGGAGGGTCAATAACATTAAATTCCTCTGGGTTATTATCTCAGAGGACCTGTCCTGGGACCAGCATGAAAGTGCAATTACGAAGGAAGCATGTTAGCACCTCTATTTTTTTAGGAGTTTGCGAAGCTTTGGCATGACATCTAAAACTTTGACAAACTTCTGTTGATGTGTGGTGGAGGGTTTATTGACTGGCTGCATCACTGCCTGGTATGGAAACACCATTGCCCTTGAATGGAAAATCCTACAAAAAGTAGTGGATATGGTCCTGTCCATCACGGACAAAGCCCTTCCTACCACCGAGCATATGTACCTGAAGCATTGTTGCAGGAAAGCAGCATCCATCATCGGGGACAACCCCCTCCCCCTCCCCCCCCCCCACTCCGCCAACCACCATCCGGAACATAGCTTCTTCTCGCTGCTGCCACTAGGAAGAAGGTAGAAGAACACTACGTTCAGGAACATTTATTAGCCCTTAACCATCAGGCTCTTGAACCAAAGGGGATAACTTCATTCAACTTCATTCGCCCCATCATTGAAATGTTCCCAGAACCTATGATCTCACCTTCAAGGGCTCTTCATCTCATGTTCTCAATATTTATCACTTATTATTTCTTTCTTTTTGTATTTGCACAGTTTGTTGTCTTTTGTACACTGGTTGAAGGCCCAAGTTGGTGTGGTCTTTCATTGATTCCATATTGGTTATTATTCTATTATGGATTTATTGACTACGCCCACAAAAATGAATCTCAGGGTTGTATGTGGTGACATATATGTACTTTGATAATAAATTTACTTTGAACTTTGTTACTTCATTGGATCTACTGTACTCTATTTTAGGAACATTTGTACACTTGCTTGTCAATGCAAAGATCTAATTAGCCAATCATGTGGCAGCAACTCAATGCATAAAAGCATGCAGACAATGTCAATAGGTTCAGTTTTTCTTCAGATTAAACATCAGAATGGGGAAGAAAAGTGAAATGAATGACTTTGACCGTGGAATGATTGTTGGTGCCAGATGGGATGGTTTGAGTATCTCAGAAACTGCTGTTCTCCTGAGATTTTCACACACAACAGTTTCTAGAGTCTACAGAGAACGGTGCAAAGAACAAAAAAAAGTCCAGTGAGCGGCAGATCTATGGGCGAAAACGCCTTGTTAATGAGAGAGGTCAGAGGTGAATGGCCAGACTGGTTCAAGTAGGCAGGAAGTCGACAGTAACTCAAATCACCACGTATGACAACGGTGGTGTACAGAAGAGCATCTCTGAATGCACAACACGTTGAACCTTGAAGTGGATGGACCACAGTAGCAGATGACCACACCGGGTTCCACTCCTATACCTAGTAAAGTGGCCACTGAGTGTATCTCTATATAATTAAAACCCAAGCAATTGAATACATTTAAATTAAGTTAAGAGTAGTGAATTATCTCATACTTACCCTGCTCCATCACAGCCATTCTTCTCCATTCAAGATGAAGGTCTTTAACCAGATCCAAAGTGGATAGCTTTACTAGTATAGCTGATGATCCCTCCCTGTTGATCATTAGTTTGTGGAAAAAATACTTTTCTAGAAAATGTTTGTTAAGTTAAATTTGAATGCAGAATACAGCACTCCAGTCACATAGAACGTGTGGTGTAGGCAGACAAATGATGTACAAGGACCAGGCCGAGGTAAGCCGCTGAACGGCCTAAATCTGCTCCTACGTCTTATGACCTTATGGAGATATTGGGAATGGAACTGCAATGGGTTCATTCTTGTCACATGGACCGATGTACAGTGAAAAGCTTGTCTTGCATACTATTCATACAGATCAAATCATGACACAGTGCAGTGAGCTAGAATAATGTAAGCAATAACCATTCAGAATAAAGTGTAAAAGTTACAGAGAAGGTGCATACCGGTAAACAATAAGGTGTGAGATCTGAACCAGCTTCTAGCTGAGTTCGTAGTTTGAGATCGGTTTGATGCTGAGGAGTTCAAATTAGGAGATGGCTGTTGAAATTCACATTTGCAGCTACAGATTGCAAAACCACCTGTAATCGACGTGAGAAGGAAGTAATCTGGAAATTACCGTGGGAGTGCACTGCAAATGTTGCTGAGTTTCTTATGTACTGTTACAGCTCTACAAGAGGGATGGGCAGCTGGTTGGTAGCGTTTAGGACATAGGACATTACAGCACTGTACAGGCCCTTCGGCCCTCAGTGTTGTGCCTAACTTTTAACCTATTCTAAGATCAATCCAATACCTCCCTCCCACAGAGCCCTCCATTTTTATAACACTCATATGCCTATCTGTCTAAACTCCAAGAGGACCTAACCCTTGTCGCCGGGTTCGTAGGCTTGCGTGCCTCAGTAACCCGGAGAGCTATGTTGCCTGGAGTCAAGGCCTTCTGCTTTGATTCCTGGTAGGGCCACCCTTGCCAAACAGGTCAAGGGGTAGAGGCCAGACTAAGAGTGGTCCGCCAGTTCTCCGGGTTTGGAAACAGCAATGAAATGTCATTGCTGCCCTAAATACCGGCAGGATAACAGGTAAGTAAGTAAGATCTGCCTATGTAAGAATCTCTTTAATGTCCCTAATATATCTGGTTCTACCACCACCCTGACAGCGCTTTCCAAGCAACCATCATTCTCTGTGAAAAAGAACTTGCATCTGAATTCCCCCATACTTTCCTCCAAGCACTTTAAATTTCTCCCTCTCCTGTCCGCTCTGGAAAACCGTCACTGGCTGTCCATTCTGTGGCTCTTACCATCTTATCTCTGCCTCTTATCATCCTGTACACCTCTATCAAGTCATCTCTCAAACTTCTTCTCTCCAAAGAGAAAAGCACTATCTTTATCAGCCTGTTCTCATAAGACATGTTTTCTAATCCAGGCAGCATCCCGGTAAATCTCCCCTGCACCCTCTCTAAATGTAACCCCACTTTTTAAAAAAGGAGGAAGAGAGAAACCGGGGAATTATAGACTGGTTAGCCTAACGTCGGTGGTGGGGAAACTGCTGGAGTCAGTTATCAAAGATGTGATAACAGCACATTTGGAAAGCGGTGAAATCATCGGACAAAGTCAGCATGGATTTGTGAAAGGAAAATCATGTCTGACGAATCTCATAGAATTTTTTGAGGATGTAACTAGTAGAGTGGATAGGGGAGAACCAGTGGATGTGGTATATTTGGATTTTCAAAAGGCTTTTGACAAGGTCCCACACGGGAGATTAGTGTGCAAACTTAAAGCACACGATATTGAGGGTAAGGTATTGATGTGGATAGAGAATTGGTTAGCAGACAGGAAGCAAAGAGTGGGAATAAACGGGACCTTTTCAGAATGACAGGCAGTGACTAGCGGGGCTCAGTGCTGGGACCCCAGTTGTTAACAATATTTATTAATGACTTGGATGAGGGAATTAAATGCAGCATCTCCAAGTTTGCAGATGACACGAAGCTGGGCGGCAGTGTTAGCTGTGAGGAGGATGCTAAGAGGATGCAGGGTGACTTGGATAGGTTGGGTGAGTGGGCAAATTCATGGCAGATGCAATTTAATGTGGATAAATGTGAAGTTATCCACTTTGGTGGCAAAAATAGGAAAACAGATTATTATCTGAATGGTGGCCGATTAGGAAAAGGGGAGGTGCAACGAGACCTGGGTGTCATTATACACCAGTCATTGAAAGTGGGCATGCAGGTACAGCAGGCGGTGAAAAAGGCGAATGGTATGCTGGCATTTATAGCGAGAGGATTCGAGTACAGGAGCAGGGAGGTACTACTGCAGTTGTACAAGGCCTTGGTGAGACCACACCTGGAGTATTGTGTGCAGTTTTGGTCCCCTAATCTGAGGAAAGACATCCTTGCCATAGAGGGAGTACAAAGAAGGTTCACCAGATTAATTCCTGGGATGGCAGGACTTTCATATGAAGAAAGACTAGATGAACTGGGCTTGTACTCGTTGGAATTTAGAAGATTGAGGGGGGATCTGATTGAAATGTATAAAATCCTAAAGGGATTGGACAGGCTAGATGCAGGAAGATTGTTCCCGATGTTGGGGAAGTCCAGAACGAGGGGTCACAGTTTGAGGATAAAGGGGAAGCCTTTTAGGACCGAGATTAGGAAAAACTTCTTCACACAGAGAGTGGTGAATCTGTGGAATTCTCTGCCACAGGAAACAGTTGAGGCCAGTTCATTGGCTATATTTAAGAGGGAGTTAGATATGGCCCTTGTGGCTACGGGGATCGGGGGTATGGAGGGAAGGCTGGTGCAGGGTTCTGAGTTGGATGATCAGCCATGATCATAATAAATGGCTGTGCAGGCTCGAAGGGCTTAATGGCCTACTCCTGCACCTATTTTCTACTTTTCTATGTTTCTATGTAAAGCTTCCACATCCTTCCTACACTGAGGCAACCAGACCTGAACACAATATTCCAAGTGTGGTCTAACCAGGGTTTTATAGAGTTGCAAAATTACTTTGCAGTTCTTGACTCAAACACCCGACTAATGAAGGCCAGCACACCATACACCTTCTTAGCAACCCTATCGACTTGTGTCACACATGTCAGAGAGATGTATGGATTTGGGAAGACTTCATCATTACTAGATCGAACTCCTGCAAAGCCCCCCCTCCCCAAACCAATATGAGAGCATCTCTACCAAAACTGCAGAGGCAAGTATGGTGGACAATCCCTATGTGACGCACAGACCCCAACATTGAATAACCCTGTTATGCGTCAACTGATGGTCTTAGACCACTGATAGGTATTGGCAGCTGTCCAGGGAATGATGCTAGATGTTCTTCATACTGGTAACCAAGAGTGCATCTGGATAACCAAGGTGGACTGAGTCAGTTTTTAAAGCAACTAAAATAAAAGAATAGTGGCCACTTTATTAGGTTACACCTGTACACCTGTTTGTTAATGCAACTATCTAATCAGCCAATCATGTGGCAGCATCTCAATCCATAAAAGCATGCTGGCATGGTCAAGAGGTTCAGTTGCTGTTCAGACCAAACATCAGAATGGGGAAGAAATGTGTTGCAAGTGACTTTGACCATGGAATGATTGTTGGTGCCAGACAGGGTGATTTGAGTATCTCAGAAACTGCCAATCTCCTGGGATTTTCATGCACAACAGTCCCTAGAGTTTACAGAGAATGGTGCAATAAACAAAAAACATCCCGTGTGTGGCAGCTCTGTGGGCTTAAGTGCCTTGTTAGTGAGAGATCAGAGGAGAATGGCCAGACCGGTTCAAGCTGACAGGAAGGCAACAATAACTCAAATAACCACACGTTACAACAGTAGTGTGCGGAAGAGCATCCCTGAATGCACAACATGTCAAACATTGAAGTGGATGGGCTACAGCAGCAGATGACCATGAACATGGCCACTTTATTAGGTACAGAAAGTATCTAATCAAGTGGCCACTGAGAGTTAATTCAGCTGTTGTACTGTAACCTTTATACAACAAATTATTGATTTTTCTCTCTTAACTAAACCAGGGACACAATCATATCAACCATGTTATGTGTGTTTCTGTCTGTCTGTGATTTTTGTTTCTCTGTGTGTGGTATATGCAATGGAAATTAACAGATTGAATTTATTGAAGTTATTTTAAGGAAAATTATTTAAGGGGACAGGAAGTATTTTCCCTTTAAAAATAGTAATCTACAAATGAAATGAATTGCTTGACGCTTGCTGTGATAATCTTAATCCACTTTCCCATGGACATAAACTAACAATAAAAAATCCAAAATTTGGCACAGTTTGCCATGAGTTCTCCTTTGGAAATCGTTCACGGGTTGGCTGCATTGATCAAAACTGTGGTAAATGGGAATGTCACACTGTCACGATGTGGGGTATTTTCTTCTTGAGACTGCAGACAGGCAAGTTGCCGGAGCAGCGGGGAGCCTGAAGCCACTCTGCCCTTTATTCACAGACGCTACCTGTGAATGCGCATGGCAGTCAGCCGGTGAAACACTCGGGCAGTGTCCGCTCCTCGTCACTGTCACCCTCACCTTGATGAACGCCAGCACCGGCTGTTCTCTGGCCTGGCTCCAGCGAGTTGGTTTGCTCACGTCTGCGAAATCAACTTCAATTTTAATACTCTAGAGTGATTACAAAAGGACTTAAACATTTCCAGCCACACCCTAAAACTGCATCAAAATGAGGAAGGAACTGGAGTGAAAGTTCTTTTGTGTGTGTGTGTGTGTGTGTGTGTGTGTGACCGTGTGATGTGTTTGTATGTATCTACCTTTGTGTATTTACGTGTGCGTTGTGCTTTGTATGTGTATGTAAATTTATGTGTGATGTTTGTGTCTTTGTAATATGATAAGTGTGTGTGTGTGTGTGTGTGTGTGTGTGTGTGCGCATGCATGCATGTGGGTGGTATATGTGTCTGTTATCTGTGTGTGGTATGTGATGTGTGTGCATGATGTGTGCATTTCTCTGTCTATGTATGGTGTGTGTGTGTGTGTGTTTTTGTCCGTATATAGTACGTGTGTTTCTGAGTGTGTGTGTGTTTCTGTCTGTGTGTGATTTGTGTTTCTCTGTGTGTGGTATATGTGTCTGTGTGATGTGTGTGTGGTGTGTGTGTGTGTTTCTGCGTCGGTGTGATAGGTGAAATATGCATGTGTGTGTCTGAGTGATGTGAGTGTGTGTTTCTGTGTCGGTGTGATAGGTGTGAATCTGTGAGTGTAAATAAAGACAACCGGAGGAATTAAAAGGCAAAGTGAGACAAAGAAAGAAAATTGTCATGAAGCCCCACATCAAGTCTGACAGACAGGGCTGAAAATCTTCAAATGGCTCCCATCCACATTTGCCGGTCTGATGTGATGCCAACACTACTCAGTAACACAAAATCATGGCAGGCTCCTACTGCAAATCTGTCGGAATGTAAAATGGGAGGGTAACTTCTAAATCCACTTGTCCGCGTTACATTTAGTTCTGCTTCTGACAGGGTAGAAAATCCATCCAGGCTGTGTCTCAGCACATCTCCTCGTTAAGGCTGGGCCAAATCCCACTTATCTCCAGCTGGTAGATGTGTGGAGGGCCACTGGCCAGACACTACGTGTGGTGTCAGCGCATCCCCGACTCCTTAGAAAAGGAAGTTCTTCGGCTGGAGGGTGCAGAATCTGTGGAATTTATTGCCATAGCCAGCTGTGGAGGCTAAGTTATTGGGTGTATTTAAAGCAGTGGTTGATAGGGGAGAAAAGGTTACAGGGAGAAGGCAGAAGAACGGGGTAGAAAGGGAAAATAAATCAGCCATGATGGAATGGAGGATCAGACTCAATGGGCCGACTAGCCTCATCTGCTGCTATGTCTGATAAAATTATGGTTCTGTGCCTGTGCTTTCCCGGCACAGAAGTCAGCAACGAGCTGGACTTCAAATTCTGTGTGGAACTTCTTGCCCCATCGATCGCCTCAGCACCAATTCGATGTTTTGGGCTGTGACCCTTCGTCAGCAAGAGCTTCTCAGCTTTTTTTCAGTCCCGATGAGGTCCCAGCCCAAAACGTCAACTGTTTACTCATTTCCATAGATGCTGCTTGGCCTGTTGAGTTCCTCCAGCATTTTGTGTGTGTGTTGCTCTGGATTTCCAGCATCTGCAGATCTTCTCATCTAGGTGTACAGATAAACCTAGTAAAGTGGCCACTGAGCGTAATTTAAAAGCGAGTGGACATATGGAGCAAATCAGTCGATCAGTTGACCTTAGTTATTTGCGGGATTGAGATCAATTGCAACATTTAAGAGAAGTTTGGTAAAGTACAAAGATTGGATTGGTGTGGAGGGCTACGGTCCAGATGCAAGTTGATGGGACTAGGCAGAATAATAGTTCAGCACGGACTAGATGAGTTGAACGTTCTCTTTCTGTGCTGTAGTCCTCTCTGATTCTATGACTCTAAGACTTCAGTGTGCTTTTATCTGGGCAATACCACATTGTTGTTTATGGGAACTTGCTGTGCACAGATTAACTGCACTGGCTGCTTTACAGAACATCTTCACTGGCTGTAAAGCACGCTGAGATCTCCTAAAAGTGACGCCAAAGGCACTACACAAATGCAACTCTTCCTTGTTCCCAATCATGTGGTATTAACAGGCACAGACAGGCTTTGCAGTGCCTGCTCTTGAGGTTTAATTCCCTCTGCTGTCTGTAAGGAGTTTGTGTGGTCCTGGGTGCTTCCTCTGGGTGCTCCGGTGTCCTCCCACATTCCAAAGGTGGACTGGCTAGGGTTAGTAAGTTGCGGGCATGCTGTGTTGGTGCTGGAGGTGTGGTGACACTGGCACATCCTTGGACTATGTTGGTCATGAATGCAAACGATGCAGTTCAGAATCAGTTTCAGGTTTAATATCGCCATGAAATTCGTTGTTTTGCGGCAGCAGTGCAATACACAATAATAAACCTGTGAATTACAGTAAATACAGTGCCTATATAAGTATTCCCCCCCCCCCACCGGAAGCTTTCATGTTCTGTTGTTTTACAACACTGAATCACAGTGGATTTAATTTGGCTTTTTTTTACACTGATCAACAGAAAAAGACTCTTTTGTGCCAAAGTGGAAACAGATCTCTTCAAAGTGATCTAAATTAATTACAAATATAAAATACAAAATAGTTGATTGCATAAGTATTCATCCTGTTCAAGTCAGTATGTAGTAGATGCACCTTTGGCAGCAGTTACACCTTGAGTCTGTGTGGATAGGTCTCTCTCAGCTTTGCACATCTGGACACTACAACCTTTCCATATTCTCCTTTACAAAACTGCTCAAGCTCTGTTAGATTGCATGGGGATTATGAGTGAACAGCCCTTTTCAAGTCCAGCCACAAATTCTCAATTGGATTGAGGTCAGGACTCCGACTTGGCCACTCCAGGACATTAACTTTGTTGCTTTTAAGCCATTCCTGTGTAGCTTTGGCTTTATGCCTGGGGTCATTGTCTTGCTGGCAAACAAATCTTCTCCCAAGTCACAGTTCTCTTGCAGACTGCATCAGGTTTTCCTCCAGGATTTCCCTGTATTTTGCTGCATTCATTTTACCCTCTACCTTCACAAGCCTTCCAGTGAAGCATTCCCACAGCATGATGCAGCCACCACCATGCTTCATGGCAGAGAAGGTGTGTTTTTGATGATGTGCAGTGTTTGGTCTGATGGCCAAAAAACTCAGTTTTGGTTTCATCAGACCATAGAACCTTTTCCCAGCTGAATTCAGAGTCTCCCACGTGTCTTCTGGTAAACTCTAGCTGAGATTTCATGTTGAGTTTTTTTTAAAAGTGGTTTTCTCTCTGCCACCCTCCCATAAAGCTGCGACTAGTGAAATACCTGGGCAACAGTTGTACACGCAGTCTCTCCTATCCCAGCACTGAAGTTTGTAACTCCCCCAGAGATATCATACATCTCTTGATGGCCTCCCTCACTCATCCCCTTCTTGCATGGTCACTCAATTTTTGAGAATGGCCTGTTCTAGCCAGATTTACAGCCATGCCATATTCTTTCCATTTTTTGATGATTGACTTAACAGTGCACCAAGGGATATTCAGTGACTTGAAAATTTTCTTGTATCCAATTCTGTACTTGTGCTTTTCAATAACCTTTTCGTTGGGTTGCTTGGAGTGTTCTTTTGTCTCCATGGTGTAGTTTTTGCCAGGATACTGACTCACCAGCAGTTGGACCTTCCAGATACAGGTGTTTTTTCACTACAGTCAATTGAAACACATTGACTGCACACAGGTGATCTCCACTTAAAATTATGTGACTTCTAAGACCCATTGGCTGCACCAGTGATGATTTAGTGTGTCATGTTAAAGGGGGTGAATACTTATGCAATCAATTATTTTGTGTTTTATATTAGTAATTGATTTAGATCATTTTGTAGAGATCTGTTTTTTTTATTTTGACACTAAAGAGTCTTTTTCTGTTGATCAGTTTCAAAAAAGGCAAATTAAATCCACTGTGATTCAATGTTGTAAAACAGAAAAAAAAAACTTCCAAGGGGGGAGTGAATACTTTTTATAGGCACTTTATATAATAGTTTAATTTAATAAGTAGTCCAAAAAATGTAGTGGGTTCAATGTCCATTCAGAAACCAGTTGGCAGAGGGGAAGAAGCTATTCTTAAATCGTTGAGTGTGCGCCTTCAAGCTCCTGTACCTCCTCCCTGATGGTAGCAATGAGAAGATGGCATGTCCTGGGGACGGGTGTCCTTAAAAATGGGTGCCGCCTTTCTGAGGCATCGCTCCTTGAAGATGTCCTGGATGCTACAGAGACTTGTGCCCATGACAGAGCTAAATGAGTTTACAACTTTCTGCAGCTTCTTTTGATCCTGTGCATTAGCCACCCCGCACCCTCCCCCCATACCAGATGATGATGCAGCCAGTCAGAATACTCTCCATGGTATATCTGTAGAAATTAGCAAGTGTCTTTGGTGACATGCCAAATCTCCTCAAACTACCAATCAAGTATAGTTGTATATTTCAAGGTTTCGATGTACACGTAACAAGTAAAGCTAATCTTTAGAGGCCATGAAATATTAGATTGGAAATGGTTGATGCTGAACATGAGAATGCAAATACCATGCTCTGATTCTTTCTAATCAAGAGAGGCGACCTCTGCCAGTTTCTGGTAAGACTTGTCTTTACGAGGATCTCCCTCTCTCACATCAGCAGGATTTGACCAAGTTGAGAGATGGGAGAGAGACTCACCTTTCCACTCTGTCCTCATGTCCTTCTGATAAGGGGTTATCACAACCAGGGGTTGTTTACATAGAAAAAAAGAAGAGATTTTTTTTTCCAGTTGTATTTTTTCAGAGTCACCTCATGGGTATGAGGTGTTCCTTGGACTGTTTACCGTTTATGTCTAATCGTTTGTTTTCAGGCTTAGCTCTGGGTTTTCACTTTGTGCTGCAGGTGTATCATTTGCGATCATGGAGATTGTTAAGCTCTCTTTGTATTTATCGCTTTTATTCAATTTGGGATACTTTACAGGATTTTCAATATCTTGCAGTGTAGTTGTTGTCTTTGGGGATTGTTGCTTTGTCTCGACACTAGGGATGTCTGATTGGTCCTGGATTCCAACGTGCTCCAAGGTGTATTTCGGGGTCAGGGGTTGCTTGCCAACCTCTCTCT
This sequence comes from Mobula birostris, assembly GCF_030028105.1. Taxonomy (NCBI): domain Eukaryota; kingdom Metazoa; phylum Chordata; class Chondrichthyes; order Myliobatiformes; family Myliobatidae; genus Mobula; species Mobula birostris. Next base: position 90,921,058 of record NC_092383.1, on the reverse strand, counting down.
GCTCGGTCATTGTGAATCCTTGTCTGGGGAAACTGAGCGAGTTCTTCTGTGTGTCGTGAGTGATTTCAGTCCTTCAAGATTCTGTATAGTTTTGTCTGAGTTCTGGTTAACTTCTGGAATAAATCTCTTGTTCTGTTTGGATTGCCAGTCTCTGGGACTCCTGCACTTGAGCTCACTAGTGACCCTGACAGGGGAAAAAAGAAAGCCAGGAAAAGTTGGGGCAGAAAAATGAGGCGTAGAGTGTACACGCAAAATGCTGGAGAAACCCAGCAGCTATAGAAATGAATAAACAGTCAACGTTTCAGACCAGAACCCTTTCATCAGGGTCATGTCAGAAGAGCACCTAGTTGCTGCAGACAAACTATATTCGCATTGCATTTGCTTAAAAGTAAAACAATGTCAGACTTTGTGGGCTGAAGTGTTCAGTGCTCGGCAGTGAAAGATTTTGGCAAAAGACGCAGTGAAGAAGAGATTGTGTAATTTTGATTTGACCAGTTTTGAAATGCACCCTGTGCAGACTGCCTGAGAGGAATACTGCTTCTTTAAGCGGATTTGACTAAATATGCACTTTCCTCTTGAGCGAGCTGATGCTGTAACCTGCAGGCTGCATTCGAACAGAGGCAGGAAGGGCATCTGCCAGCTGCCGTTTTTAACTTCCTCCCCAACTTCAACTTGCCAACTGTTGTAGATGTCTTCCTGGTGTTCTCTGCAGAGGAGGATTGACGCATCAAGTGCACCAGCTGAAAGGAACCGGTTACCTCATAACTTGTTAAGAGAAACTTACAAAGCTGGCTTCGTCGGACTGGCGCTTCACAAAGCACCCATTATTTCAGACAAAATGATAATTCTGGTTAAGGAAGGCATTCGTTCAATTTGAAAGGGTTACTGATAATTGAATGTTACTCTGACCTAATCTAAAAATAACTAGCCCTTGTACACTGAGCAATGCTAACGTGCTCTCATTTCATACACCCACAACTTCGCAGTGGGCAAAGGAGTGTGTTGCGAACCATCAGAGCTGTAATAACATCGTCAAACACTTTCGTTTAACTGATAAAGATGTTAGGCTTTTCGAACTCTAACCATGCATAAAATTTCCAGGTTTTTGAAATGCAACGTGGACCAGAAGCGTGATGCGGACCATTCACATCACACGTCGGAAGGTTTGTTCTGCATAATCTTTAAGATGACGGACCTGAAAATCCGAAGGTCATTTAATTCTTTTGATAAATCCATTAATTTGTTGGAAAAATCTATTTCTCAGTTTATCTTCACGCCTTTCCAGCCAAGAGGTGAGAAATTGTGGCCACGCCCACAGCAGCATGATTGACAGGATTATACAGGTCAATAAGGGAACGTCTCACTACCTGTTCCTCTGTCTGGAACATAGAACATAGAACAGCACAGGAACAGGCCCTTTGGCCAATGATATCTGTGTCAAGCACAACGCCAAATTCAATTAAATTAACTTGAAACTCACAGAGGATTTCTAACTTATAAAAGATTTCTCTGGAGCATCCAAGGTTGACAGGAGATATGAAAGAGGTTTATAGGTTTATGAGAGGCATAAACAGAGTGGACAGAAGGCATCTTTTTCCCAGGGTTGAAATGTCAGAGGGCATGAATTTAAGCTGACAGGGCGCATATTCAAAGGAGACGTGAGGCGTATGTCTCTACACAGAGAGTGGTCTTGGTAGAAGCAGATACATTAAAGACCTCTAGAAACGTTTGAATAGGCACATAAGAGTGAGGAAAATGGAGGGATTACATAGGCAGAAGGGATTAGTATGGTTGGCGTTTTGATTACTAAGTCATTTGTTTGGCTTAACATGAGGGGCTGTTTGCCTGTTCCTGTGCAGTACTGTCCTATGTTCTATTTCCCAGTTACAAAAGATTTCTAAACTACAGAGGATTTCCAAACACCAATACCATTCTTACAAACTAAACAGACTTACCAACAAGCTGCAGACGAGCAAGTCATCCATCACAGAAGCTGAATGCTAAGGAATGAATTCTAGATTCTCTTTCTGTCACCCCGTCTTTCTGTCATTCCGCCCTGTCCTTCTGAATGATCCTGACTGCTTTCTAACGTCTATACTGATTTTGCCTCTAATTGAGATCATATGCACGTGATGTTCCTCAGGCCCGGTAAGCACAATGTATAATTAGGCCAGCGTGGGACCCCATTGATTAAAGCGTGGGCCAACAAGAACCTCATTGTTCATTTGTTCACAACAAGAAGTTGAGCAAGAACTATTGGTTAGAAATTTAACTTTGTCAAAAACGACTTCTTCACCCTTGGAATGGTCATGCTGGAAATCTGAGCCAGCAATAAGCCCCTTGGGCCCCGGAAAGTGAATATCCATCACATATTCATGTGTCTATCCAAAACCCCTCTTCAACACCACTATCAACTCTGCCTCCACTACCCCCCATTCCAGACACCCTCCAGTCTCTCCCCCTCTCCCTGAGAGCTTTGCCCTCTAATATTCTGGCTACCTATTCTGTCTATGCTCCCATAACTTTATGAAGTTGTGCCAGGTCTCCCCTCAGTCTCTGACACTCCAACAAAAAAAATACCTGAGTTTGTCCAACCTCTCCTGGTAGCAAATACTGTCGAAACTAGGCAGCAACCTCTTTTGCGCTCTCTCCAAAGCCTCCACATCGTTTCTGTAATGAGGACACCCGAACTGCACACACTATTCCACTCTACACTGCACATTATACTCAAGTTTAGACCAACACACGTCAGTAGATAATACAGCACAAAGGAAGATGAATCTTGACTGCGCTGGATTCTTCAGTAACTGCAGAAATCTACTCCTTATCTTCATAGCCCTATGCTTCCTGAACATTGGACGATTTTCCCTTACTTCAAAGTAAATTTCTTATCAAAGCATGTACGTGTCACCATACTAACTTGCTTCAAAGATTCCCAGATTCAAAGTACATTTATTGTCAAAGAATGTATGAATTATACAACCTTGAGATTTGTCTGCTTACGGGCAGCCACAAAACAAGAGACCCGAAAAGGCCCAATTTTTAAAAAAGGACCAACCCCCAATGTACAGAGAGAGAAAAAAACACAAATCATGCAAACAGTAAAGCAAGCAACAGAGTTCTGAAGCAGATTGAGTCCATGGACAAAGAACCCGGAGCGGCCGGAGTAAGCCCATAGCCTCAGTCTCAGTTCATCACAAAGTAGGGCAAATCGCCGTGAAGTTCGCAGATACGAAGCACATAGTAGCCAGAGCAGCCGCACAGCCTCAGCTGTGAAATGATTCGTTTAAGATCATTTCTTACAGATAGATTGTGGAGATACCGGTGCCAATCCGAACTGACTTGGGTCTACAAGTGAGAAAATTGGGGATCCAATTTCACAAGGGGGTATTGAAGCCAAGGTCTTGTGCTTATTGATTAGTTTTGAGGGGATGATAATATTGAATGCAGAGTTCGAGTCAATGAAGAGCATCCTGATGCATGCATTTTCAGCGTCCAGATGTTCCAGGGTTGAGTGAAGAGCCAATGGAACGGTTGCTGTGGAGCTGTTGCACCGGTAGGCGAATTGGAGCGAATCCAGGTCCCTCCTCAGGCAGGAGTTGATATGTTTCATCAGCAACCTCTCATCACAGTGGACGTAAGTGCTACTGGATGATAGTCATTCATCAGAAGTAAGTCCAAAAGTGTTGTAACATTCAAAAACTATGAGAATAAAGAGTTATATAAAGAAGTTATAGTATGGATAAAGACCCTGCACTCAGTATTTACATTCAGAGATTCATTGAGTTATGCACAGAGACAAACCCTTCAGGCTTCCAAATGCACATCAAACACTCAATTACACTAACCCTATATATTCTCTTCAACCTGAAAAGTTGCCTCTCATCAGCTCTATCCTCTCCTTTCAGATCCCATCTTCTTCTGCTCTTTGTCACCTCCACCTGTCGCTACCCAGCTTCTTGCATCTTTCCCACTCTCCTCCCCTCCCCCTACCTGCCTATCACTACCCATCTCCACATCTGGATCCACCTATCACCCTGGATATCTTCCCTCTTCGGAGCAGTCTCTTTACAAGACGGGTGACCGCAGACATTATCAGCAACCTTCAGAGGTTGTCTGCCTGGCGTCAGTGGTCACTCAACCAGGACTTGTCATGTGCACCACCTGCTCATACAACCATCCACCACCTGCTCAGACACTGGCCGGAAGAAGGCAATGGCAAACCACTTCTGAAGAAAAATTTGCCACGAACAATCATGATCATGGAAAGACCATGATCGCCCACGTCATACGACATGAACGATCGACCCACTTGCTTTCCAGTCCTGATGAAGGGTCTTGAACCATTAGATTCATCTTGGAGAAGGTTAAAGAATGAGCAAAATTTCATAGGCCAAAGGCTCTGCACTGTGCGGTACTGTCTATAAACCACTGACTTACTGTTTCCTTCCATAAATGCTGCCTGACCATTTGAGATCCCCCAGCTCCTTTGTGTGTGCAGCTCCAAATTTTTACCATCTGCAGTCTCCTGTATCTCTAGTCACTAGTCTCCACTTCCCATCACTTGGTCAATTTTCTATCAATAGTAACACATGCTGAAGCAAATTGCTCTTATTCTGGCTTCTTCCCCCTTCGTTTCCTCTCCTGATAAAGGGTCTCAGCCTGAAATGTCGACTGTTTATTCCTCTCCACAGATGCTGCCCGGCCTGCTGAGTTCCTCCAGCATTTCGTGTGTGTTGATCTGGATTTCCAGCATCTGCAGAATCTCTTGTCTTGCTATCGATAGTGTTATATCTCCTATCATTCCATCGATTTCAATCTTGACACACTTTACAGAAAGTCTTTTATGTCAGATAGGCTATATCAACCACACTTCCCTCACTGACCATCTCCAATGCCAAAAACACACCCTCAGCTTAATTAAGCATTTGTCTTTGATAAATCTGTGTTATTAAACCTGCCCCACAAGAATTACTCGTCTCTGAGCTGAACTGAGGATGTGGCTTGCAACTAGTAGGCTCCAGTGATGCCTGAATTCGTGTCTGTGGACTCACTTTCGTGAACTGCAGTGTTGAATGCTATTTACTTACCTTTATTGTTTGCACAATTTGATATTTTTTTCTGCGCATTGGGTGCCTGACAGTCTTTTTTTAATGGGTTCTATTAGGTTTCATTGTTTTCTGGCTGCCTGTAAGGAGACAAATCTCAAGGTTGTATAAAGTATACATACTTTGATAATAAATACACTTTGTAGTTACTTCTCTTTTTCTCTAATTAATCTGACAGACTACTAATTCTGTCCCTAATTATCTTTATAAATATTTCCCTACCACCAGGATTAAACTGGCTGATCAATAGTTGCTGAACTTATCCCTTTCAGAATTCAGCTGTAGCTTTTTAAATTCTTCACTCCCCAGGTACTGTGCCTGTACCAACAGACGCTCTTGGAAGTTTACAGCAAATTCGCTACATTTCCCTCCCTTACGTCCATCATCAATCTTGAATATATCATGTTTAAAAACACATATGTACAGTTAGACACACACACTCACACACACACATTCGCAGTTATAAACAGACACTCACATACACACACTAACATGCATGAGCACATTTATACCAACACACATAAACTTGCGCACACACACACATTCTCACAAAAATACACCCCCCCCAAAGAAACGCACACATAAGGCAATTGCACAAACACACACTCACACGCACACACTCTCACATGTGTGCACACTCACACACACTTACACACAGAGACACACACACGCACACACGCACTCTCACACACACTCAAACACGTGCACACACTCACACAAACACACACACACACACAGGCACGTGCACACTCTCATGCATGCACAATCGGAGACACGTTAGATTTTTCCTTCTTCCTCTCAGTTCTCTGTATTCGGAGCGTCAGCTTGCCAGGAGAGCTGACAATGTCAGCGCATAATATCTCAGCACATGAAGGGAGACCAACCACGAATCCAGTTCTCCTAGGCTACAGCGCATCAAACTGAGACGCCGCTGGCCTCCTGAATCTATTCATAGTTTACAAGAGGCCATGCGCAAAAATTGATTTCATTCACAAGAACACAAAGGGAACCCTTTTGCTCACTTCCCTCCCGCCCAACAGAGTTCTGTGGCAATACTAAAACTGGGCTATCACCCTTCACAAAAATTACTTAATTTAAATTAGATTAATAATACCTCTTTTTAAAGATATTTGCCACTTGAAAATAGAATGGGTCTTAGAATTGAGACAACCAAAATCTATTAGAAATAGCTGACAATGTTATGTGACATCTACTGCTGTCTTCCAGTTGAGCAGAATGCATGCTATCCAGTTTAATACAGGACATTCAACCGGGCAATGTAAATAAGAGCCTTTTAATGGAGACATGAGAGGCTGCAGATGCTGGATTCCGGAGGCTGCTGGAGGAACTCAGGAGATCAGGGGGAAATGGACAGTTGAAATTTTGGGTTGAGACCCTTCATTTGGACTGACTGTTAGAGAGGAGATAGCCAATGAAAAGAGGTGAGGGGAAGTGTGGAGCAGGACCTGGCAGGTAGTGGGTGGATCCAGGTGAAGAGGGGGCAATAGTCAGATGAAGGAGGGGAGGCTGGGAGCTGAGAACAGGAGATAACAAAGGGCTGCAGAACATTGGGTCTGATAGAACAGCATGGAACCAAAGAATGGAGATGGGGAGGGCAGATGGGAACAGTGGGGGGAGGGGACCCAGTGGGAGGAGAGTGTGGGTGATGGACAGATGGGAACAGTGGGGGGAGGGGATCCAGTGGGAGGAGTGTGTGGGTGATGGACAGATGGGAACAGTGGGGGGAGGGGATCCAGTGGGAGGAGTGTGTGGGTGATGGACAGATGGGAACAGTTGGGGGGGGGAGACCCAGTGGGAGGAGTGTGTGGGTGATGGACAGATAGGAAGAGTGGGGGGAGGGGACTCAGTAGGAGGAGTGTGTGGGTGATGGACAGATGGGAACAGTGGGGGGGGGGAACCCAGTGGGAGGGGAGTGTGGGCGATGGACAGATGGGAACAGTGGGGGGGGACCCAGTGGGACGGGTGTGTGGGTGATGGACAGATGGGAACAGTGGGGGGAGGGGACCCAGTGGGAGGAGTGTGTGGGTGATGGACAGATGGGAACAGTGGGGGGGGGGACCCAGTGGGACGGGTGTGTGGGTGATGGACAGATGGGAACAGTGGGAGGAGGGGACCCAGTGGGAGGGGTGTGTGGGTGATGGACAGATGGGAACAGTGGGGGGGGGGGAGACCCAGTGGGAGGAGTGTGTGGGTGATGGACAGATGGGAAGAGTGGGGGGAGGGGACCCAGTGGGAGGAGTGTGTGGGTGATGGACAGATGGGAACAGTGGGGGGGGACACCCAGTGGGAGGAGTGTGTGTGTGATGGACAGATGGGAACGGGGGGGGAGACCCAGTGGGAGGAGTGTGTGGGTGATGGACAGATGGGAACAGTTGGGGGGAGGGGACCCAGTGGGAGGAGTGTGTGGGTGATGGACAGATGGGAACAATGGGGGGAGGGGACCCAGTGGGAGGGGAGTGTGGGCGATGGACAGATGGGAACAGTGGGGGGGATCCAGTGGGACGGGTGTGTGGGTGATGGACAGATGGGAACAGTGGGGGGGGGGGAACCCAGTGGGAGGAGTGTGTGGATGATGGACAGATGGGAACAGTGGGGGGGGGGGACCCAGTGGGAGGAGTGTGTGGGTGATGGACAGATGGGAACAGTGGGGGGGGGGGGTCCCAGTGGGAGGAGTGTGTGGATGATGGAAGGGGTAGAAGTGGTATGATGGGGGCTGGTTTGGATATGGGAGGAACTGGATGATCTGGAGGAGAGAGAAAAGGGACAGAGGGGAATTAGATTACTTGAAGTTGGAGATCTCATGTTCATGCGATCGAGCTGTACATAACCCAGGGGGACTCAGCGATGCTGTTGTGCCAGTAACCTATCCTGCACTAACAGTCCCAACAAAAAACTTAAGCTATTGGGGACGGTCAGATTTGACTCAAAAATAAATAATTTAATTGGAATAAAAGTGAGAATTGATTTTGTTGAAACGTTGCACGATGTTTCAGCTGACGAAAAGGATTTGTATTTATTTGATAATTACCATCTAATTACATCAAAGTTTTGTCCTGTTAAACCTCTGGTCAGTTCTGCCTCTGGTTTCCTTATTTAACATAATTTCCGTTGGAAAGTTAATGAATTTCATCTTCTGCACTGTTTGTCAAAGTCTAAGTCGTTTTTTTGTCTGAGAGGGGAATGGATCAGCCATGATGAAACAGCGGAGCAGACTCAATGGGCCAAATGGCCCAAGTTTGCTCCGTTATCTCCTGGTCTTGTGGTCTTATGGTCACCTGCACAGGTGCAGGGAATCTCGGCACAGAGTATCAGACAATAAACACAAGAGATTCGGCAGCTGCTGGAAATCCAGAGCAACGCACACAAGGAAATCAGCAGATCTGGCAGCATCTCTGCAGGGCAATGAACTGTCAATATCCTGATGAAAGGTCTCAGCCCCAAATGTCGACTGTTTATTCCTCTCCATACATGCTTAGTTACTCCAGCACTTTGTGTGTGTTACTCTTGCATCAGATCAGCCGCATTCACACAAAAAAGCATAAATTATCCATACATTTTACAAGAAAGAACATAATTAGAGCAAATTCCATTTGAGTGAAAAGTGATCACAGTGTTGCTAAATTGTAGAGATTAGGGTTTTGTCAGAGGGTTCAGCACCCGAATGGTTGAAGGGAAGTAACTGTTCTTGAACGTGGTGGCGTGGGACTTCAAGCTTCTGTACCTCCTGCTAGAAGCTCCTCTCGGTTGGATGGAAAAGATTCCAGTGAGCTCTATTTCATTCTATACAGCTCTATAAAAGCCTAGTTAGATCACACATAGAATGTTGTGTTCATTCCCCAGTCGCCTCATTATAGGAGGATGTGGAAGTTACAGAGAGGGCACAGAGGAGATTCGCTAGGATGTTGCCTGGATTAGAGAGCATGTCTTATGGGTGAACTATAGTGCTTTTCTCTTTGGAGCGAAGGAGGGCAAGAGGTAACTTGATAGAGAAGTATAAGATGATAAGAGGCATTGATAGAGTGGACAGCCAGAGACTTTTTCCCGGGGTGGAAATGGCTAATACAAGGGGGTATAATTTTAAGATGATTGGAGGAAAGTATAGAGGGGATGTCAGAGGTAAGTCCTTTACTCAGAGAGTAGTGGGTGCACAGATCTTCCTGCAAGGGGTGGTGGCAAAGGCAAATACACTAGGAGCATTTAAGATAGGCACATTGATAATTGAAAAATGTAGGGCTATACAGGAGGGAAGGGTTAGATTGATCTTAGAGTAAATTAGAAGTACAGCAGAAGATCATGGGCCAAAGGGCCTGTACTGTGCTGGATTGTTCTATGGTCTGTGTTCATTTGGATGGGAGCAATTTAGTTCTCCTGGACAATATGAATCCCTTAGGTAACATCTCTGACTGTTATGGTGTCGCTGTTTTGAGAAGTTCCTCTGTGCTAATCAAAGGCCATAGTTCAGTGTTTGCTTTCTAAAAGCTCCATAGTGCTCTGGGATGTGCTGAAATCCATGATCTTCTTCCATGTGTTTAATTAATACTGGTGTTTCGTTTAATGCCTCTGCTTCACAGGAGAGGAGGTGGGCTCTTGTCAGCAGTGAACAGTGAAACACAGAATCAGGATGGACAGCTGGTTTCGAACGTTCTGTCTCTGAACATGTAGCATTTGAGCGAGATCTCTGTTACCACAAGTTCAACTGTTAAAATTGAACTGGGTGGAGACAGGAAGGGTGTTTCCTCTTGACCAGAAATTCATCTGGACCAGCCCCATGCATACCATGGGTATGAGAGAAAGGCAGAGGTTGCGTTTCTCGCAGAGAAATCTCCAGACACCTCAGAGGATTTCCCCTGTTGACAAGTCACAAACCTAGCTCATGGGACCAGCTCAGTCAGGCAACTCGGTCACCCTCGACAAATTGGGAGAAGGACCTGTTTTCCTGCTGGAACGTTCCACCGCTCCATGTTAGAAAGCGATGCGCTTGGACGAGGACAATTTGGAGATCTCCTCTGGGTGCTCAGATTACCCCAGACATCTTAGGGCTAGAAGTAATAGGTTAAGGATGAAAGGTGAAAGTACAACCTGAGCGAGAACTTGGTCATACTGAGGGTGTTGAGAGTGTGGAACAAGCTGCCAGTGGATTACAACATTTAAGAGAAGGCACATGAACGGGGAGGGCTATGGAGGTCCAGCTGCAGGTCAATGGGACTAGGTTGAATAATAGTTTGGCATGGACTAGATAGGCCAGAAGTCTTTGTTCTGTATTATAGTGCTCTGTGACTCTATCCCTAAAGATACAGTATGTGAATTGGTAAGTTAGTTGACCATTGGAAGTTGCCCCTCCTGTGTGTTGGAGAGGTAGAGTCTGTGGGGGTATGAGGGGTTTCATGAGAAAACACAGGACATAGAACATAGAGCAAGCCTCTTGACCCATAGTGTTATGCAGACCTACTGTTATGTTTTGTAACTCCCAAACATTAAACTAGTTGAAAGGAAGGCAAGAGAGCCAGGAGATAAGTGGTGTACTTCGTTTTTACTTCAAGCGAGGCGCGCTCATATCTCATGGTAAAGTCATAGAAACATAGAAAATAGGTGCAGGAGTAGGCCATTCGGCCCTTCGAGCCTGCACCCGCCATTCAGTATGATCATGGCTGATCATCCAACTCAGAACCCTGTACCTGCCTTCTCTCCATACCCCTGATCCCTTTAGCCACAAGGGCCATATCTAACTCCCTCTTAAATATAGCCAATGAACTGGCCTCAACTGTTTCCTGTGCATGACATATGTAATTCACTTATTTTTACATATAACCCGTAATTAATTATTTAAACAAACAAGAATGCTTAATCAAACAATATAATTACAATATTACCCAAATATTACTGGAATATTAAATACTCAACACTTCTCCCTGCTTGGCTATAATGCATCTCAACTACAGTATATACAGAATATACTATATAATAAGGTATTATACAGACAGCCACGGCATAGTAAATTTTAAATTGTCCCATCCAGGCCTAAAGATTTAATCACTGTGGAGGATTACTTACTCTTGTGGGATAATGTCTTTCCCGGCAAGTGAGACTTGTGGCTGTGAAGCAATCTCGGGTTCTGGGCTTTGTCTGTGGAGGTGTAGAAGTTGACTCTGGGACTGCAGGAAGTGATTCTGACAGCTCTGGATCCCTTTCTTCTCCTTTTCTTGGATTTTCTCTCTGGATCTACTTCAATGCTCCTCTTTCTTTTCTTTTGTCTTCTTTCTAGTTTGTGCACCTTGATCTATGGAAGGTGGATTTAGTTCACTGGAGTCATTCTCTTATTAATCCTTCCGTTGCTCCCTTTACGATCTGACCTCTCCTCTTGATTTCTTCATTTACAACATCATCTGACGAATACTCTTGTTCTTGTATCTCCATTGACTTTTGGGCCTTCCATTCCTCCAGCTGGCCTGTGGTCTTTGCATCTACTTTTACAAGCAGTTTTTTGTCTCCCTCTTGAAGCTCGTGGAATAACCTTCATGTACAGAGTAGATTCCAGTTCTTTGTAATCACAAAAGCCGAATGCTTGCAATTTTCTTAAAGCTCCTTGAACTCCATTCCAGCTTAAAACCAAGCCACATTTTGCAAATAACTGCCTTATTAACAGATCAGAAGCTTTCTCAGATATGTCACCTACAAAAACTGCTTTCATCACTTCCACGCTTCCCCTGAGCAGCATGGTCCCTTCCTTGGTCCAATATGCTTTCCAGCCAGAGGCACCGACACCTGTTTGCCCTCTGTTCATGGAGACAGTTGTGGCATCATCCAGTACCTTTTGTAATTTGCCTTCAGGTGGCTTCATTTCAAGGAGCGCCACATGCAAACGGAGAATAGATCTCGAATCGAGTTGTAGTTCTCTCAGCCAATCACGCCCCCACAACACTGGCCCTCCTGTTTTTACCACATACGATCCCAATGTGGCTTGTAAGTTGCTTCTTTCACTGTTACAAATGTTAATCCTACAGGAGTTACCTTTTCTCCAGTATAAATTCTTAGCTGGATATCTGCAGGCTTCAGTTCAGTATCTTTGAAATGCCATTTAAACTCGTTTTGAGGAATCACTGACACAGCCGAGGCAGTGTCCAATTCCATTGTAATTAATTGGCTGTTCAATTCTGGCATGAGTCATATTGTTTGTTAATTGCCCTGGGTCACTCTCTATCAGATTTTTCAGTAACAGCAGATTAGTGCTCTTTTTGAAACCATAACTTGACCTCTTATCTTTTTCTCTTCCCTGTGCAGTCCATTTATTTTTGTCTGCCCAACATGCTCTTTGAACATGGCCTACGTTGATGCATTTTCTGCATGTCTTGCCTTTAAATCTCCATTGATCTGGTGTATGTGAGCCCCTGCCACAACAATAATACAATTTGTTCAGACAGGTTGGTTTGCGTTCAGAGGTTGCAATTTTGTTCACACTCATTTTCATTCCTGAATGTAACTCAACTGTGTCTCTGTCTACAGTTTCCATTTAAAAAGCAACTTCAACTGCTCTTTTAAATGTAAGCTGTGATCCAATTAGGAGCCATTTTTGAATGCTTTCTCATAAGAATCCACAAACAAAATGATTTCTCAGTGCATCATTACGCCTATTACGGAACTGACAATGCTCAGACATTTTCTTCAATTCAGCCACATGCACTGAAGTATACTCCTCTTCTTTTTGATTCCACCTATGAAACCTAAAGCATTCTGCAGTCAACGATGGTTTTGGTTCTAGATGTTCCTGCATTATTTTCAAGACACCAGCCGAGCTCATTTTGGCTGGTTTGGTTGGAGCAGTCAAACTTTGAAGCAAACTGTATGCCTTTAAACCCAATGCACTTAGCAAAATTGGTACTCGTTTATCATTGGTTGTTTCATTTGCTTTAAAGTATTGTTCAATTCGTTCCATATACATGAGCCACTTATCTGTTGTGTAATCATATGGGTCTATCTTTCCAAAGTAGCCAGCCATTTCTACTTTAATTTTTTTATGAAACCAAGAATTTGTCCATTTTTCTGCATTTTTTAAAAACTCGACCTTTTCTCTCTCGTGAAGAACACGTGCTGCACTGTTTTCTTACTCAATCATTTTTTGCTGCACTTCAACAGGTCGGTAGTTGCCTCGAGTTCATTTTAAAAATGCCTCGTCACCACTCTTATGTTTTGTATTTTCAAATCACAAAAATTAATTGAAAGAAAAACAAGAGAATCAGGAGATACTTCGTTTTTACTTTAAACGAGGCGCATATCATGTGGTAGCGTGATGATATGTGCAATTCACTTATTTTTACATATAACCCATCATGAATTATTTAAATGAACAAGAATGCTTTATCAAACAATATATTTACAATATTACTGAAATATTCAATACACAAAAGGAGAGAGAGCAGCGCGCCGCGCGCACGCAGCCCTCCGGTGAAAATGATAGCGTATCCGTTAAGTAGGGGCCGTGGACAATTCTGATTTGATGGAGACAGACGTGAAAGCACAGAGGAACATCTGGAGAAATTTCTGAAATGCCAGTTCGCTGCTGTTGTTACTGCGCAATCCGGAATCTTCCGGAGGGAAGGCCTCAAAATCCTTGGCTTTGCCTGCTGTTGGCAATCAAGATTGGGGTCGAATTGTTCGGAAAGAGATGGCGCTCAGTACTCAGTGTTGGAGAGCTGGTCGGAGGCTCGAAGTTTCCGGATAACTCAGAGTCGAACTGTGGTCGGGCATGGCAAGGAGAGTTTTTCTTCCTTCTCCTATCTGCGTGAGATGTGGGACATTTGAGAGACTTTGAACTCTTTACTGTGCTCATGGACTTCTTCATCAAGTTATGGTATTGTTGCACTGTTGTAACTATATGTTATAATTATGTGGTTTTGTTAGTTTTTTCAGTCTTGGTCTGTCCTGTGTTTTGTGATATCACACCGGAGGAAATATTGTATCATTTCTTAATGCATGAATTACTAAATGACAATAAAAGGGGACTGCGTGTCGTCTTAATCTAAAAAAATCCACAAACAATCTAACCCTTCCCTCCTACATTACCCATAATATGGGGGAGAATAAAAGTGGGATCAATGTAGAATTGGTGTAAATGGTCAGCATGGACCCAGAGGGCTGAATGGCCTTTTTCTCTGCTGTACTACTGTAGGGCTCTGTGCTAACAGAACTCAATGAGCATAGGATTGGGATAAGGTGCACACTTAAGAAGGAGATTTGGAGATACATGTACTTCTTATTGTAATTCATAGGTTTTTTATGTATTGCCCTGTACTGCTGCCGCAAAATAACAAGTTTCATGACTTATGTTAGTGATAATTAATTCTGATTCTGATTAACAGCCTCTTGAATGGACCTCTTGTATAATAAGGGGGACTCTTGGCCTCACAATCTCCCTAGTTATGATTTTGCATTGTATCGTTTACCTGCCCTGCACTCGATCAGTAGCTTTTACAGTTATTGTGCATTTTTATTGTTTTACCTTGTTCAAGCTCAGATATTCTGCTGCTGGGGTTCACGGGGTCCATGGATAGATTCCTGGGGGTCTGTGAACTTGGATGGGAAAAAAGTTTGCATCTTTATTTTCACCAACCTCTAACTGAAATTTAGCATTTCTTTCAATTATGAATGCAGGCAACAAACCGCAGTAGAATTAGCCGTACCTGTGACTTTGTCACCAATGGAAATCACAGATATTTTCAAATCACATTACAGTTGTTACAAATATCTCAAATTATCATTTACAGCAAAATATCATTTTTGTTCTTATTCAAGCTAAGCAACAACAGCCTTCACACCCATGTGTCTTTAAAAATTAAAATTTAATTTTAAAGCCTATATTTAAATGTATAGTGTTGTTATTTGATGTGTTAGTAAAGAAGTATTACTTGATCACAAATTGCATTTTTTAATATTTTGATAACTGTATTTCAATATAATTGGTTTCTTTTGTAATCCTTGGTATTTTATTTTACTCATTTAAATACATTATTCTGAAAGGCGTCCATAGGCTTCACTGACTGGCAAAGGGGCCCATAGGCTTCACTGACTGACAAAGGGTCCGTAGGCTTCACCGGACTGGCAAAGGATCCATAGGCTTCACCAGACTGACAAAGGGATCCATAGCATAAGAAGATTAGGAACCCCTGTTGTAGCCCAATGCACTGTGTAAACAGATTGCAAGATAAGCTTTTCTCTGTATCTCAGTACTTCTGACAATAATAAGCCAATTCTAATCCCAATCTTACTGTAAAGGATCAAGAGAGATTCCATTGCATGAAGAATCAGTAACTTGGTGTGGGCAGCTGTCCTAATGAAGGCCTTGACCCAAAATATCGACTGTCAGTTTCATCTTTTTAAATTTATTTGGTGATACAGCACTGAACATGGCTCGGCAGCCCACCTATTTAATCCTAGCCTAATCACAGGACAATTAACCTACTAACTGATGTCTTTGGATTGTGAGTGGAGCCCAGAGCATCTAGACAAAACCATCGTACACGCAGCAAGAGCATACAAACTTCCTTGCAGAGGGAGCCGGAAATGAACTCTGAACCCCGATGCCCCAAGCTGTAATAACGTTGTGCTAACCGCATCACTACCACGACGTCCCACGTGGAGCTGCCGGGATTGAACCCCGGATCTCTTACATGCCAAGCATGCACAACCTTGAGGTTCATCTGGTTGCAGGCAAGGCAAGAAACCCGAAAGAACCCAATTTTCAAAAAAGACCAACACCCAATACGCAGAGGGGGAAAAAAAGACACAAATCGTGCACACAATAAAATCAAGTGGCGGCACTGCGATCCAGATCGAGTCCGTAGACCCAGAGCCCGGAGAAGCCAGTGTAGGCCCCTAGCCTCCGTCTCAATTCATCACACAGTGGGGCAAATCGCAACGAAGTCTGGGGCAACCAGAGCACAATCACAGCCTCAACGCCGTGGAGACTGAGCGGAATCAGCCTGATCCTCACCTCTGGTCCCGACACTCGGCCTTTCCAGTCGATCTGAGCCGGCATTTAAATTGTCCGAACTCCAGGTCGCCACCCCCCCCCAACCCCCCCCCCCAGCACTAGGACCCAGGTCCTGCTGCAGCGACACCCTCTGGGCCCGGAGCCCGCCGCCTAGCCCCTCCACAGTTACCGCCTGACTTGCTGAGTCCCTCCAGCGTTTTGTGCGTGTCACCTATCATTCAAGTACCCTTTATTTTCATTCTAATGCTCCACTTATGAGTGAGGTGAGTCCCCAACACCACAAAGCAGACTGTGAAGGCAGTGCTGGGAAATGAATGAGCAGACACTGTGGGTGTTTATCGTCATTTGATATCACCAAGCACAACTGAAATAGCTCCATCCACGTGAGCTCACCCACTGACAAAACACCCACATATCCCGTTCACCAGTGCTTTCTAATGACAACCCAGAGGTGGAAGCACTAGAAAACCGCAGTCTCACTTCAGTCACATCGATTGGAATTGACTGACATCTCTGCTGAAAGCAAAAGTAAAAATCTCAGGGCTGAGAAAACAACAGAACATGGTGGAAATAGCCAAATGGCCAGCTGGTCAGGCAGCATGCTGAGAGAGGGTGGGAGAGAGGGGAGAGAGAGAGACAGAGAGAGAGAGAGAGACAGACAGAGAGAGAGAGAGAGAAACGGTAGGGGAGAGACAGAGAGAGGGGTGGGGGAGACAGAGAGAAGGTTAGAGGGAGACAGAGAGAACAGTGGGGGAGAGACAGAGAGAGGGGTGGGGGAGACAGAGAGAAAGTTAGGGGGAGGAGAGAGAACGGTAGGGGAGAGACAGATAGAGGGGTGGGGGAGACAGAGAGAAGGTTAGGGGGAGACAGAGAGAACGGTAGGGGAGAGACAGAGAGAGGGGTGGGGGAGACAGAGAGAAGGTTAGGGGGAGACAGAGAGAACGGTAGGGGAGAGACAGAGAGAGGGGTGGGGGAGACAGAGAGAAGGTTAGGGGAGAGACAGAGAGAGGGGTGGGAGAGACAGAGAGAATGGTAGGGGAGAGACAGAGAGAGGGGTGGGAGAGACAGAGAGAGGGGTGGGGGAGACAGACAGAAGGTTAAAGGGAAGAGAGAGAAAGAGATAGAGAGAGGGGGAAGAAAAGAGAGAGAGGAAGTGGGGGAAGGGACAGAGAGAGTGTTTGGGGAGACAGAGAAAGAGACAAGGAGAAATGTTGTGAAAGGAAGGGGGAGAATAAGAGTCAGAGGGAGGGAGAAAGGGAGAGAGTAAGAGAGCTTAAAAGGGAGAAGGGTGGGAGAGAGAGAGAGGGAAAGAGGGAGGGAGAAAGAGCAAATAGGAGAGAGTGAGAGAGACAAATGGTGAGGAGGAGGGAGAAAGACAGATGGTGGGAGAGAGAGTTGGGTGAGAGAGAGAAAGACGGAGGGGTGGAGAGATGCAGTGAAAGGAAGAGAGGGGGAGGGAGAGAAAGAGTGAGAGAGAGAGAAAGGGAGAGGGGATAGAGAAGGGAGAGAGAGAGAATGGGTGAGAGAGTGAGGGTGAGACAGAGAGGGTGGGAGAGAGAATTTGGATGAGACAGAAAGACAAAAAGAGAGAGAGAGATGGAGAGCGAGAATAGGCAGGACAAAGAGTGCTGGGAGAGAGGGGAAGAGAGAGAGGGAGAGAATAAGAGAGGAAGAGAGATGGCAAGAGAGGTGAGGGAGAGGGGGAAGAGAGAAAGAGAGAGGGAGACCGAGCTGGAGAGAAAGATAAGGAGAGTGAGAAAGTGTGTGGGAAAGAGGGAATGAGAGATAAATGGAGAGCGAGAGGAGAGAGAGGGAGGAGAGTGAGGGGAGAGTGAGAGAGAGAAAGTGAAAGGTTGGGAGATAAAAGAGAAAAAGGGGGAGAGAGAGGAGGGGGAGAAAGTAAAAGGGAGAGAGAGGAGAGAGAGGAAAGAGAAGAGAGTGAGTTTGGGAGAGACAGCTGGGGAGTGAGATAGTGAAAAGAAGAGAGGGAGCAGGAGAGAGTTAGAGAGCCGGAGAGAGGGAGAAAGAGGGAGGGGGAGCTGAAGAGAGTGAGGGAGAGAAACAGATATGGAGAGCATGTGTAGGAGAGAGGGAAAGAGAGAATGAAAGAGGGATTGAGACAGAGGGAGTGAGAAAGAGAGGGGGAGAGAAAGAGATGGGGAGAGAGGGGGGAGAGAGAAAGAGCAACAGGGAGGGCAGGAGATTCAGTGAGGGTGAGAGAGGGGAAATGAGAGAGCGAGAAAGAGAAGAGGAGAGAGAGAAAGTGCAGGGGTGAAAGAAAGAGAGGGGGGAGAATGCAAAAGAGAGGGAGCGTGGGGGAGAGAGAGAGTGAGGGTGAGGCAGAGAGGGAGGGAGTGAGAGTTGGGGAAGAGGCAGAAAGAGAGAGAGATAAAGAGACCATGAATGAGCAGGAGAAAGAGTGCTGGGAGAGAGAAGGAGAAGAGGAAGGAAGTGAGAGAGAGGAAGAGGGAGAGAGAGAGAAAGAGAGAAAAGCGACAGAAAGGGCTGGAGGGAGAGAGAAAGAGAGAGGGGAAGAAAGTGAGAGTGCGAGGGAGAGGAGGAGAGGCAGAGAAGGACAGGGAGATAGAAAGGGGGTGGGAGACAAAGTTGGGGAAAAGAGAGAGAGAGGGGAGGAGAAAGAGAGAGAGGTAGGGGAATGAAGAGAGGGAGCGAGTCAGAGAGAGAAAGAGAGGGTGAGTGACAGTGAGAGAGCGAGTGAGATAGAGAGTCAGGGAGAGAGAAAAAGAGAGAGGGGGAGAGAGAGAGAAAGCGAAGGTATAGAGAAAGAGAGAGAGGGAGATGGAGAGGGGAGGGAGAGAAATAGAGAGAGAAAGGCAGAAAAAGGGGAGAGGTGAAAGGGAGGGAGAAAAAGAGAGGAAGAGAGAGAAATAGTGGGAGAGAGAGACAGAAAAGTGAAAGGTAGAGTGAGATGAAGAAATGGGGAAGGGAGAGAGGGAGAATGAGAAAGGGTGGGGGAGAGAGTTGGGGGGAGGGGAAGGAGAGGAAGGGAGAAAAGCAGAGAGAAAGAGAGAGTGAGTGAGAAAGGGGGAATGAGAGAGAGGAAAGGCGGGAGAGAGAAAGGGAGCAGGAGATAGAGAGAGAAGGGTAGAAGGGAAGAGAGCGGAGAGGGAGGGAGAGAATGAAAGGAGAGTGGGAGTGAGAGAGATGGAGAGAGAGGGGAGAGGGTGAGGGAGAGAAAGAGGGGAGATTGACACAGTGAGAGGAAGAGGAGGATAGAGGGAGAGAAAGTGGATGAAAGAGTAACAGAGGGAGAGAGAAAGAGAGAGGGAGAGTGGCAGTGAGAGGGAGAGAGAGAAAGTGTGTTAGAGAGGGGAGAGAGAAAGACAGAGGGAGATAGGGAAGGGGAAGATAGATATGGAGAGCGAGAAAGGGCAGGAGAAAGAGTGGAGGAGAGAGAAGGGGAGAGAGAGAATGGGAGTGAGCGAGGGGGGAGAAAGAGAAAGAGGAGGGAGAGAGAGCGGGAGGGGGAGGGAGAGAGGGAGAGAAGCAGTGAAGTGGAGGGAAAGAGAGAGTGAGAGTCAGAGAGAGAGAGAGAGAGAGGCAGTGAGTGGGAGGATGAAGGGGATATCAATATATCAATATATCGGACTGATGACCTTTCACAGGATCACTCTCTTTGGCCCACAATGTCTGTGCTGATCCTGTTGGTAATTAGTTTGGGAAAGGTTAGGGACTGATTGGGTGCTTTGAGTAAAGTGGTTCACCCAATGTGTCTCCCTGCTATAGGTGAGACTACACTGTGAACAGGGTACGTACAAGAGTGGCTGGATCATCTGAGAAAAAGGAGGGAACAATTTCAGTGCTTACCTTGAAAGGTGTCATAAAAGTGAATAAATTAATTGTTACATTTGTCTTATTATTGTCACAGATATCAGGATACAATGAACAACTCTTATTTTGCGTGCCATCCATCATTCCATACGTGGGCATACCGAGATCGTACAAAAGAAAAATAATCAGAACACGGAATGAAAATGCAGATTTGCAGATGCTGAAATCTGGAGTGACCCTGTCACAAGGAAGCAGGTTGACGGGTTTGGTAAGTGAGACTGAAGACACTGACTATGAATAAGCATGTTAACCATTTATTTACAAACAGCACACTTTCCCAATGGTTCTTCAGCACTAGTCACGGCCTGTGTGAAGATGGGCCCCTGGACACAAAGGAAAGACAGCCAGTCTCTAGCACGTGCAGTTCTTATACCCCTGAGGTGCCTGAACGCGGACAACGGTGCCGTGGCGCCCAAGGCAACTAGTGGGAAAGGGCTGCCGCGTCCTTCGTGCGGCATGGCGGAATCACCTTTTGACCGGACAAGTAAACTAATCCCCTCACATTACGTGCTGGAGGAACTCGGCAGGCTAGGCTTAATGCAGAATCTACTGTTACAAAGGAAGTGCAGTGCAGTGCAGACAATAAGGTGCAGGGGTCATGACAAATAGACTGAGAAATCAAGAGTTCATCTTTATTGTATAAGAGGTCCATGCCAAATTGAACCAAACGGATCTGCCAGTGCGTGATCCTTCTCCCCCCCTTTCCTGTGTGGTCATCTGCTTGAGCTAAATGTTTCTTGCATGTCGACTTGCACCATCACTCCCTTGGTAAAACCTTACCCCATACATCTCCTTTAACCTTTCCCCTCTCACCCTGGCCCACATCTGTGTCGCTGATGTAATAGAGGCCCTAGCAATGATCTCTTCTGAACACTAGTCGTGAACAGGATAACACCCGTAAACCACTAATCTTTGCCCTCCCACGGATAAGCTAATTTTGAATCCAAGTCACCATGGACCCCATGCATCAGAGTTGGAAATCGTTGCAGTTAATATCGTTCTTAAGATGTAGAAAAAACAGAGAGGGGGGGAAAGATAAAACAAACTTGGATTGTCAGAGGTCAAGGGGAGACCTGAGAGAAGGTTAACTTTATTTTTAATTCTTATTGAGATACAGCCTGGAATGGGCCCTTCTGGCCCTTCAAGTTACACCGCCCAGCAATTCCCGATTTAATCCTAGCCTAATCACAGGACGATTTACAATGACCAATGACAATGACTGGTATGTCCTTGGACTGTGGGAGGAAACCAGAACACCCAGAGGAAACCCATGAGAGGAATGTACAAGCTCCTTACAGACAGCGGCGGGAATTGAACCTATGTCACCGGTACTGTAAAGCGTTGTGCTAACCACTACACTACCATGCCGCCCCAAGTTTTGAAAATAGTGAGAGGCATAGATAGGGTAGACAGTCAGAGTCACTTTCCCAGGGTAGAAATGTTCAATATCAGAGAACACCGCTTTAAGATGGGGGTGGGAAGGGATGTGTGAGGCGAGTTTGATTACCCCGAGAGTGGTGGGCGCCTGGGGTGGTGGTGGAGGCAGATACAACAGGGGTGTTTAAGAAGCTTTCAGACAGACACATGAATATGCAAGAAGAGAGGGTTATGGACCACGTACAGGCAGATGTTTGGTCTCATTTGGCATCACAGTCAGCACAGACATTGTGGGCCAAAGGGCCTGTTCCTGTGCTATGCTCTGTGAGAGAACAATGGAGCTCAGTCATGATTAAATATCAAATAGTGGTGTAAAAACCGAGCACGTGTATACCTACATCCACAACATAGAACCAGAAAACAGAACAGTACAGCACAGTATAGGTCCTTAGGCCACGACGTAGTTCAAAACTAATTGACTTTGTAATCAAATGGCCAACTAAACTAATCCTTCCTGTCCACACAATGTCCATATCCTTCCACTCCGTACACATTCATGTGTCTATCTAAGTCCCTTGAACCCCTTTATCCTTCGGCCCAGGATCTATATAAGCCTACAGAACTCTCCAAAACTCTGAGGCACATATACCGTATATACAGTAACTAGTGTGTCCAAGACTTTTGCACAGTACTCTAGTAATTTTATGTGCTGCACTGTACTGCTGCCACAAAGCAAAAGTAAATTTCGTGACATATATGAGTGATGATAAACCTAATTCTGATATGGGTCTCTATTGTGGACTGAGATTGGGAAGGGGCAGGAAGATGGGAATCGTGGTTTGGAAAAGGTGAAGGGAAAGGGGAGGGAGTGGGAAGAACCAGGGAGACATTCTGTTTGGAATCAAATGACCTTGTCTGGTGTCTCAGGACTGGGTGTATCTGTACCCAGGCCCACCCCTACCTCGGCACCCCTTCTCTGCCACCCGTCTCACGTGCCTCCCACAGCATTCCCAACACCCTCTGCTCCCGCCAGATTTACAAACTCGCTCTCTGTTCCATGTTGACAAACACTACTACTACTATGTCGACTCAGGCCTAGGGGGCCAGCGTCGAGCACGATGACGGACTCTCCACTTCTCCCTCTCCCTCATCAGTGTGTTCAGTTCATCTACATTAGCCGCGCTGCTGTCTTCTAGGAGCGTGTTGACCATAGTCTTGGGAGGGCAGCCAGGGTTCATCCTCCCATGCTTGGGCTCCCATATGATGACTAGGCTGGCAGGTAGCTCGGGGTGGCGTAGACAGTGCCCCGCTAGTCGCAGTCTTCTCGCCTGCCACTAATTATTTTATATATATCTTAGTTTAACTTATCGTAATTTATAATATAGTAAATTAACTTATAGTATATAGTACAAGTTGAGTACCCATTATCCAAAATGCTTCAGGCTGGAAGTATTTTGGATTTAGGAATATTTTACATTTTGGAATATATAATGAGATAGCTTGGAATTGCCATCATCTCCGACTCTGAAATTATGTGCTACTAGTAAGCAGTCTTTGCCTTACACTTGTTCATCACATCTATGTACCTAACAGTAAAAATTATTCCATCCCATTAATATAATGAACCTGTAATGTGTGCTGGGTAACAAAACCAGCACAGCAACATTGGGAGAATACCTGAAGCAGCTGCTGAGCAACAACAAACAACGGCAGGATTTTAGTCTCCACCAACAATGCTGTGTTTTGATTACAAGGTTACAGGACCCTGTATTTATATTTTATTTTTTTGAGGTTTTATGTGAGGAATAAAAACAATCAGCATCGGTAGACTTGTTCTGGTGTCAGATTTTCATCAGAGACAATGTTGACAAACTTATCAAGGAATTTCTCTGCTGCTTAGTGATCAGCAAACACTTCATCACCACAAATATTTTAAAAATTAATACCATACCTTTTTCTTATATTTCTGCAACCAACCTGTTGAATATTCACAATTACATTCAATTTTAATTTCACCATGATAAATCTTTGCTTGTTTCACAATCAGCATACCATCAAGCGGCATATGTTCACTCCGACACTTACAAATCCACTCTTTCAATACACGATCGAGATCTTCATTTTCCACATTAACTGCTGTTCATTACCTATGTGAGGTCACTTCTCCAAACTGTCTGTGGTGCACAGAAACCTCTGCATCAGCTAGGAACCTTCCCAGTGCCTTGTGGAATTTTCTAGATGCAACATCATGTTAACACTCAAAAATTTTGGATTTTGGATTTTCAGGTAAGGGGTACCCAACCTGTACTATAACTTAAAGTATATTAACTTATAGCACAATAATTGACTTCATTTCTCGTGCCCTCCATTGGTTAGGGTTGACCATCGATGCTGAGTCCTAGCTGTCTTTGTGATACGCAAGTCTGAGCAGTACAATATGGAGAGCAACCTCCTGCTCATGTAGCAAGCACCCCCCCCCCACCCTTCACGGGGCTGATGAATCCAAAGGAGCGGCAGAGACCGATACAGTTTGGCCCCAGTGGCATCTCAGGAGTTGCCAGTCAGCGTTGAACTCAACATAGGATTGCCTTAGGGACTCCAGCTCTGGATTCTTTTTCCCCGGATTTACCCCCGAAACCTTCCCCATGAGTGGGTGTAGAAACAAGGCAGCAGAGGCCTGAGATCAGAGTTTTCCGTCTCCTAGACGAGCTGCCAACCACGGCTGATGAGCCCCATCTGCCCAAAGCGAAGGTGCCCTGAACACACCTTTGCCCTTTCTCTTGTCAGTAGAGACAGCTCTTCCGGGCTTGGTAACTGAGCCACACATGTCGACCAATTCCAAGAACAGAGGCTATTTGAGATGCACACCTTTGGGTGCATTTAATAGGTAGTGGGAACTTGTCCCCACTACCACCATCAGCTGTGATACTAAGGAACCATTACATTAATTTAACTTATATTAAGTAATTTTATGTATTAATTTATTAGGGGACTGTACTGCTGCCACAAAACAACAAACCTCATAACGTGCAGTATGTCAGTGATGATAAACCTGGTTCTGTGTCTATATGTTTCTTGGAACTGCTGGCAAGAACAAGCCTTTGCTCTTCCGACATCGGCCATGAGTCATCTTCCTGAGTCACCGCAGTCTTTCTAGTGAAGAATCAGTCTTCTCTGCATACCAACCATTGCTTCCTGTGGCCTTCAGTGCTGACCGATGGCAGTGATCGGCGCAAAGATTGCACCCTGCTCCTTCTCTAGGTCAGGCTGAGAGGTTATTAACGCAAGAGATTCTGTGGATGCTGGAAGTCGACAGAAACACACACAAGATGCCAAACAGGTCAGGCAGCATCGAATGAGGGGAAAAACCAGCTGATGTTTCAGACCAAGATCCTTCAGAGGTACTTTGTCAGGAGACCTGATGAAGGTTCTTGGCTCAAAACATAGACTGTTTATTCCCTTCCACAGATGCTCCTCAACATCATTATCACTATGTGCCATGTTGTAGGACCTGGGTGATCATGGTCTTTGACCAGGAGAGTTCTTGGCAATTTTTTCTACAGAAGTGGTTTGCCATTGCCTTCTTCTGGGCGGTGTCTTTACAAGATGAGTGACCCCAGCCATTATCAATACTCTTCAGAGATTGTCTGCCTGGCGTCAGTGGTCACGTAACCAGGACTTGTGATATGCACCGGCTGCTCATACGACCGTCCACCACCTGCTCCCATGATTTCACATGACCCTGATCGGGGGGCTAAGCAAGTGATGCACCTTGCCCTGCAGGCTAGCGGAGGCAAGGAGTGCGTTACACCTCCTTTGGTAGGGATGCAAGTCCACCCTGCCACCCATAGAGGCTGTCTGACCTGAAAGTTCCTCAGGCTCAGCTGGGGTTTGAAATGGCCGTGGCCTGATAAGCTTTAGGGCAGGTTTTAGTTTTTATATCTGAGCAGATCTCTAGCGGGGGACTGAGGTGAGGGGAGAATTTCCAGCAAAGGGAAAATGCCCAGCTGGTTGGGCAGCGTCTGTGCATTGAGAAGCAGAGGTGGTTAAAAGCACAAGAGATTCTGCAGATGCTGGAAATCCAGAGTAACACACAGAAAAAGCTGGAGGAACTCAGCAGGTCAGGCAACATCTATGGAAGGGAGTAGAAAATTGACGTTTCAGGTCGAGACCCTTCTTCAGACTGGAACTGTTGCTAACTACAATAGATGCTGCTTGGCCTGCTGAGTTCGTCCTGCATTTTGTGTAGTTTTTCTCACAGAGGAGTCTCGGCCCAAAGCGTTGACTGTTTATTCATTTCCATAGAGGCTGCCTGACCTGCTGAGTTCCTCCGGCATTTCTGTGTGCGCGATCTATCATGGTCAATTACGTTTTGTCAGAAAAGAGTGATGGTTCAGGATGGTAATGGGTCTGATATAGAAGCAAAAATCGATCTGTAAGTGGAAATAGCAGATTTTCATATCTGAAGGCCTTGAACTCAGCATTGAGCCTGGAAGGCTGTCACTAACTAGTTAGAAGATGAAGCAACAAACACAAAACTCTGGAGGATCTCAGCAAGTCAGGCAGCATCAATGGAGTGGAATAAGCAGTGGACATTTCGAGCCAAGGCTCTTTGCCAGACTGTTTTGGTCATTGACACAAATGATGCATTTCACTGTACGCTTCAATGTACACGTGACAAACAGATAAAAAATATCTTCCGCCGTGGTTCTAGCCCATCAGTGTTCTTGTGGTTCCATCATTCTTTCACTGTAACCATTTATCAGGCCTGTGAGCCAAGATTCCTGCTATGACCCTCCTATGAACGTCACCTTGACCAGAGAACATTACAGCACAGGAACAGGTCCTTCGGCCCGTGACGTTCGGCCAAACAAAGTTAAGTAATGATTTCTGACTGCACAAGGTCTCTATCCCTCTACTCTCTACATATTCATGTGCCTATCCAGGAGCCTCTGAGCCCATAAGACATAGAAGCAGAATTAGGCCACTCAGCCCATCGAGTCTGCTCTGCCATTCCATCATGGCAGATTTATTATCCCACTCAACCCCATTCTCCTGCCTTCTCCCCATAAGCTTTGACGCCCTGACTAATCACAAACCTCTCAACTCCACTTTAAATATACCCAATGACTTGGCCTCCAAAGCCATCTGTGGCAATGAATTCCACTGATTAACCATCCTCTGGCTAAAGAAGTTCCTCCTAATCTCCATTCTAAATGGACGACCTTCTATTTCGAGGCCGTGCCATCTGGTCCTAGGCTCTTCCACTGTCGGAAACATCCTCTCCACATCCACTCTATCTAAGCTTTTCAATATTCAGAATCAAATTTAATATCACTGGCATATTGTCATGAAATACGTTGTTTCAATAAGTACATTTAATGTCAAAGAAATGTATGCAATATACGTCCTGAAATTCTTTTTCTTCACAACTGTTTTGTGGCAGCAGCACTGTGCAATAGATAATAAAACTATAAATTACAATATGAAATATGTATAAAATATTAAATTAAATAGTAATGCAAAAAGAGAGCAATATTCAATAGATTTCAATGAGATCCTCCCTCATTCTTTCAAATTCCAGAGAGTGCAGGGCCAGAGCCATCAAATACTCCTCGTACATTAACCCTTTCATTCCTGGGGTCATTCTCGTGAACTGCCCCTGGACCCCCCCCCCAACTCCAGCATATCTTTTCTAAGATAAGGGGCCCAAAATCTGCTAACAATACCCCAAGTGCAGTTTGACCAATAAAGTCTCTGCATTCTTAAACGCGTCAATTCCACAGCTCCCTGAAAGCAGCCAAGCAGATCAGTAGGGTGGTAAAGATTGACTTTATTAGTCAAGGCATTGAATTCAAGAGTCAGAAAGTTATGGTGCAACTTTATAAAACTCTAGTTAGGCCTAGATGGAATCACTTTCTACAACTCATGTTCTCAGTATTATTTATTTACCTGGTTATTTATTATTATAACATGCTTCCATTTGTATTTACACAATTTGTTGGTCTTTCTGTGTAATTTTTCACTGATTCTATTGTATTTGCTTGTGATATAATAATACAGCACAGGAACAGGCCACTCAGCCCACAGTGTTGTGCCAAACCATCAAAAAATGTTGCGTAATTTATATTTATCTTTTTTCTTATGAAGTCTGCTTATCTGATGTTGCGCAATGATGATGTCAGTAAGTTTTTCATTGCACCTTGCACACTTGTCTTTTATTTAAAACATAGAACACAGAACAGTAGAGCACAGGAACAGGCTCTTTGGTCCACAGTGTTGTGCCAAAACAGCTAAAAAGTAAATTTTATTAAAAAACAAAAACTAATCCCTCCTACCTGTGCTATGTCCACATCCATCCATCTTCCTTACAACCATGCGCCTATCCAAAGGTCTTTTAAAAGCCGCTAATGTATTTGTCTTGACCACCATGCCAGACAGTGCGTTCCAGGCATCCACTACTCTCTAAGTAAAAAAACTTACCCCTCACATCATCCTTGAACCTACATCCTCTCATCTTCAACGCATCCCCTCTGATATTAGATATTTCAACTCTGAGAAAAAGATGCTCCCTATCTATTCTAGCTAGGCCTCTCATAATCTTGTAAACCTCTATCAGAAATGTGTCTGTTGGTAAAAATGGCCTCCCTAATTATAGGAACAAATTGGAGATGATGGAGAGGGTTCAGGAGAGGTTTATCAGATTTATTAGAAGGCATGAGATGGGGAGAGGTTGGACAAACCGGGATTGCTTTTTTCTGGAGTGGCAGAAGCTGAGGGGAGAACTAAGAGAATGAGAATCAGAATCAGGTTTAATATCACCAACATATGTTGTAAAATCTGTTTACTTTCTGGCAGCAGTACATTGTGACTTACAGTAAGTATTGTCATGTGTGAAGCCAAGCAGAGCTACTGGACAGATGATGCTAATGAGAGAGATAACGGAAGACAATGGAGAAACATTCAAAATGCTAATAAGAGAGAAGAGAGAGATTAACGAGAAAGAAACACAATTCAGATATTGACAGACCGTTTGCTTTGAACCTGAACTGTTTGAAGTTTGATGGACAGGTAATACCCCAGCAGGGGGATAAAAAGAGCAGGTTTGCTAAGGCACGACACGCCAGGAGACCCTGGAAAGAGCAGTGTGCCCCCACAAGTTGGTGAGAGTTTGGAGGACCGGTTCACGGGAATCAGTCAGAGACTCACAGGGTGTAAAGGTACGATCGGTGGGAACCTGGGGTGTGTGTCCGCCCTTGCCTGGGTGCCGGGTTCACTCTCCACAGACGCTGCCCAACCTGCTGAGTGTTCCCATCAATTTTTTCACCTGAGTTCTGTAATTTAGCTTTTGTTTAATTCCAATGCAAATTGTTTTAAATATTACACAGCCAGCTTCAGTGGCTAGAACCACATAAACTTTGTGCTTTTGTCTCTCTGCTTACTTCCTGAAAGCCAATAACTATCTTGAATGCAACCATTTGTGACATTTACTGACATCTCTGGTGCTCACTGACCTTCAGCTGGATTTTTGTATGATATCTGTAAATGTGTGTTCTCAATAATTTCCTTTCTTGTGTGCCAGCTGTGACTCTGCAGGTCTTTGACTCAGAGATTTGTGAGTTCAAGTCCCAGCTCAGAGACCTAAATATGAAACTTTTAAGTCAATACTCACCAGAATACTTGGGGGGGGGGGAATGCACTGCACTATCAGAGATGCCGCCTTTATGTGGGACCTCAAAAGAAAACACTGTCACCTATCCCTGTACCTCATTACTCCTGCTATGACCAGATTTCCTACTTTACTACCATGGTAACAATTCAAATGTGTTCATAGAATCATAAGAGCACAACGATACTGAAACAGTCCATTTGGCCCATCTAATATGAAGACCTAGCCCTCTGCCTAGTTCCACCTGCCTGCACTCCACACACCTCTCATCCAAACATCTCTTAAACGCTGCAATTGAACCCTCATCCACCACCTCCACTGGCAGCTCGTTCCACACTCTCGCCACCCTCTGAGTGAAGAACTTTCCCCCTCAGATTCCCCTTAAATATTTCACCTTTCACCCCAAACCTATAACTTCTAGTTCTATCTATGGGGAAGAAAAAGTCTTCATGCACTCATCCTATTGTTTGTTCGTTATGTGCCATGTTGTATTGCAGTGGCGATCACTGTCTTTCCATGACCGTGATTGTCCTTGGCTAATTTTCCTACAGAAGTGGTTTGCCATTACCTTCATCTGGGCAGTGTCTTTACAACACGGGTGACCCCAGCCATTATCAATACTCTTCAGGGATTGTCTGCCTGGTGTCAGTGGTCGCATAACCAGGACTTGTGACATGCACCAGTTGCTCATACGACCATCCACCACCTGCTCCCATGGCTTCATGTGACCCTGATCAGGGGCTAAGCAGGTGCTACACCTTGCCCAAGGGTGACCTGCAGGCTAGCGGAGGGAAGAAGCATCCTACAATTCCTTTGGTAGAGACATATCTCCACCCCACCACCCTAACCCTATCTATACCCCTCATAATTTTGTATACCTCTATAAGATATCCCCTCATTCTCCTGCACTCCAGGGAATAACATCCTAACCTATTCAATGTTTCCCTATAATTCTGGTGCCTTATTCCTATATCCCGTGTTCCCCTAAATAAATCTTGTACCACCCACCCCCCGCAGAAATCAACCAACCTGAATCTAAAATCATATTCTTTTGAAGGATCTTATGAGAATCTTTACAATGCAATGCATAATAAAGAAAAGTTAAAAGGGCATTTTAGTAAAATCTACATTAGTTTTACCTTATGTTTGCTCATTGAGTTATACAATCAAAGTTCAAAGTACATTTATTATCAAAGTATGTATACAGTACTGTGCAAAAGTCTCAGGCAACCTAGAATTTTTACATGGTTTCAGATAGTTTGGCCTCCACTAAGCCCTGATCTCAACATCATCGAGGCTCTCTGAGATTACCTGGAGAGACAGAAGCAAGCGAGACAGCCAAAGTCTTTCAGAAGAACTGTGGCAAGTTCTCCAAGTTGCATGGAACGACCTACTAGCCAATTTTCTTATAAAACTGCATGACTGTGTATCTAAGAGAACTGATGCAGTTTTAAAGGCAAAAGTTAGTCACACCAAATATTGATTTTACTGTTCACTGCTCTTTACAGTAATTATCTTGATATTAAGAAACTTTTCATTTCATTCATTTTGAAAGCACCTTTGCTTTACAGAAGCTTTTTACTTGTGCCTAAGACTTTTGAAACAGTACTGTACAAGCTTGAGATTCATCGCCTTACAGGCAGCCACAAAACAAAGAAACCCAGTAGAACCCATTGAAAAAGAAGACAATCAAACACCCAATGAGCAGTGAAAACAAAACAAACAAATCAAAAACAAAACCAAACTCAGTGGCCACTTCATTAGATATACCTGCATGCCTGCTCGTTAATGCAAATGTCTAATCAGCCAATCATGAGGCAGCAACTCAATATGCATAAAAGCATGCGGACATGGCCAAGAGGTTCAGTTACTGTTCAGAAGAAAGATCAGAATGGGGAAGAAATGTGATCTAAGTGACTTTGACCATGGAATGATTGTTTTTGCCAGACAGGGTGGTTTGAGTATCTCAGAAACTGCTGATCTCCTGGGATTCAGTCTGTAATTTTACAAAGAATGGTGTGAAAAACTAACAACATCCAGCGAGCAGCAGTTCTGAGGGTGAAAATGTCTTGTTAATGAGAGAGATCAGTGGAGAATGGCCAGACTGGTTCAAGCTGACAGGAAGGCGACAGTAATTCAGATTACCACACGTTACAACAGTGGTGTGCAGAAGAGCATCTTTGAACGTACAACATGTCAAACTTTGAAGTGGATGAAGTGCTTCAGCAGAAGACCACAAAAATACACTCAGTGGCCACAGTAATGCTCAAAGCAGCTGCGCAGGTTGACTCTGTGGTTAAGAAGGCATACGGTGTATTGGCCTTCATCAATCGTGGAATTGAATTTAGGAGCCGAGAGGTAACGTTGCAGCTCTATAGGACCCTGGTCACCTCACTGCAGGAAGGAGGTGGAAGCCATAGAAAGGGTGCAGAAGAGATTTACAAGGATGTTGCCTGGATTGGGGAGCATGCCTTATGAAAACAGGTTGAGTGAACTTGGCCTTTTTTCCTTGGAGTGACAGAGGATGAGAGGTGACCTGACAGAGGTGTTTAAGATGATGAGAGGCATCAATCGTGTGGATAGTCAGAGGCTTTTTCCCAGGGCTGAAATGGTTGCCACAAGAGGACACGGGTTTAAGGTGCTGGGGAGTAGGTATAGAGATGTCAGGGGTAAGTTTTTTACTCAGAAAGTGCTGAGTGCGTGGAATGGGCTGCCAGCAATGGTGATGGAGGTGGATACGGTAGGGTCTTTTAAGAGACTTGCGGATAGGTACATGGAGCTTAGAAAAATAGAGGGCTATGGGTAAGCCTAGTGATTTCTAAGCTAGGGATATGTTCGGCACAACTTTGTGGGCCGAGGGGCCTGTATTCCATTGTAGTTTTCTATGTTTCTATTTTTCTTTATTAAGAACACCTATACATCTACTCATTAATCATCGTGGCTATCCCTCGAGGTTGAAGATGATGGTCTTCATTCCGTACAGAGTGAAGACGCCTGTGCGTGTATTTGTTTAACGTGTGCTTGATGTTCCACTCCAAGAAGCACACGATATTTCACAAATCAGCCAACTGATTCCAATGGCATGGAAACCACGACGATTGGAGCTGATGGATTTGTTGCAACCTTCATCCGCCTTCACAGCCGTTGAGTTCGAAGTAACTTCGTCCACCTGTTCCACCGTTGAGGTCTTGGTTGGATTGTTCTTTGTCAGGGACCTCACCCTCGACCTTACCGCCATGGGTGACCCTCCCAGGAGCATAGCTCCAGACAGCATCGCTCTCGGGATCACAGGACCACACAAGCTTCTCCACCACGACAAGGTGACAATCCTCAGAGAAGCTACTCATTAATGGAAATATTTAATCAGCCAATCACGTGGCAGCAACACAATGCATAAAAGCATGCAGACATGGTCAGGAGGTTCAGCCATCGTTCAGATCAAACATCAGAATGGGGGAAGAAATGTGATCTAAGTGACTTTGACCATGGAATGACTGTTGGTGCCAGACAGGGTGATTTGAATATGTTAGAAACTGCCGATCTCCCGGGATTCAGTCTCTAGTAAGGTTTGAAAAATAAAAAGCAGCCAAGTGAGCGGTGTTTCTGTGGGCGAAAACACCTTGTTGATGAGAGAGGTCAGAGGAGAATGGCCAGACAGGAAGTTGAGAGTAATTCAAATGACCACGCGTTACAACAGCGGTGTGCAGAAGAGCATCTCTGAATGCACAACATGTCGAAGCTTGATGTGCATGGGCTACAGCAGCAGAAGACCACAAACATGCACTCAGTGGCCACTTTAAGCTGCAAGAGGTACCTAATAAGGTGGCCTCTGAGTGTGCATTTCTTTTATCTTATTGCTTGCTAACCAAGTGACATTGCCGCTTGAGATATCAAGAACAATAAATTAACGGTGGTAATAAATGATCAATCTCCACTTTCAGTTTTCTTGCAAATTTTTGATCTTATCATTTTCTTCTGCAGATGTTAACAGGGTTCGGGCAGAGGCAGATTAGTTCAAGTTCGTTCTGCATTGACAAACCTCTCCTATCGAACAGTAAACAAAATGTTGATTGAACCGCATTTATTTCTGAATACTCTGCCCTGCCGGTGGAGCAGCAGAGATTTCCTGGCGTTATGCACGAATCAGACCTCTACTTCCTCCCACCCACACACCCAAGCATTTCACCCCCACCCACACAGACAAACACACCTCCACGCTACGAGGATGCAACCCACCTATGTGGTTTGAGAATATGCCTGATCAGTCGAAGCACTAGCAACCCCGTTCAGTTCCTGGAGCAGATCGAGGCCGGCCGCCGAACGGCGATCCGTGCGGGGGTCAGGCTTTGCGGACTCTCCCAGGCAGCACCTGTTCCAAACGTGCGACCTGGTGCAATGGGCGAAGGCGTTAGCTGCAAACTAGGGTGGGAAATCTTGAGAGTGATTCTAACGAGTCGGCGTTGTGCTTCCAGTGGTGAGGTTTGGTCCGGTTTATTATCGTGTGCACAAACTCGGGGAAGTATAGACACAATGAAAATGCCTGAAAGAGGCGGCATCCATCATGAAGAACCCCCCATCATCCAGGACTTTACTACCATCAGAGAGGAGAGACGGGAGCCTAAAGACATACCGTCTACAGCTTAGGAACAGGTTCTTCCCTCTGCCGCCAGCTATCTGAACGGACAATGAATCCATGAACACTGCCTCACTATTTTTGCTCCCTTCTTGCACTATTTATGTCCATACTTAAAGCCGTTGCACTGGGTCATTTCCCCTCTCTCGACCCCAGTGATACAAACAAGCCGGATTCTTCCTTGGTTGCAGTGGGCAGCCGCGACTTCTGCGCCTTGGCATCCTCTTCGCTCTCCGCGGCGCGCTGCAGAACCACAGTCCTGGCCGACGGATCCCACTATAGATCTTGTCTGCCCGGTCTGCTGCAGCAAACTTCGCATGCCGGGACAGGTACGTCTCTGTTTTACCGGGGTATGAGGCCACTGGCTACCCCTCACCAGGTTTAGCCCATCTGTTGAGGAAGTGCTGAGTGCTGCATATATTTATTTATATGTATATGTGTGTGTGTGTATATATACACACACACACACACACACACATATATATATATATATACAGACAACACCGAGAATATAAATTATGTATTAAATTGGACCATAGAGTGAAAAATTTAAAAATAAATACAGTGCAAACACAATATTTTCATGCAACTAAAAACAAAAAAAAACGAAGACAAACAAAGGCGAGGCCTTGGCAACGCAAGAGGTGGTTCCATTGCTCAGGTAAGGTTTGGGTTGTGCAGATTGGTTCAAGAAACCAGTTTTTGTGTCCTGAAGAAGGGCCTCGGCCCGAAACGTCGACTGTTTATTCATCTCCATAGATGCTGCCCGACCTGCTGAGTCCCTCCGGCGTTTTGTGTGCGTTCCTCGAGAAACTGACGGTTGCAGGAAAGTCATAACCGCAAGAGATTCTGCGGATGCTGGAAATTCGCAGGTTCACGCCCAAAATGCCCGAGGAACTCAGCAGGTCGGGCACTATTTGTGGAGAGAAATAAACAGAATCGGAACCAGGTTTGATATCATGGCATATGCCATGAAATCCGGCTTTTTTGTGGCAGCAGGACAGTGCAAGACATAAAAACACAGTGTACGATAAATTATAATAAATACATATATATATAAGTAATGAAAAAATTGTGAGGCAATGTTCATAGATTCAATGTCCAATCAGAAGTCCAATGGCAGAAGGGAAGAAGCTGTTCCTAAACAGTCGATATTTTTGCCCCAAACTGTTTATTCCCCTCCACAGATGCTGCCTGGCTTGCTGAGTTCCTCCAGCATTTTGTGTGTGTGTTGTGGGAAAGTAGCTGTTCCTGCACATACAGACGTGTAAAACTAAAAAAAAATCAGCAAGAATTGGTCCTTCGCAGAGAGATTATATTCAGCAGTAAGGAAATGGCTGAGAAGTGAAACAAACTTTACAGCCATAGAATCATAAAGCAGAGAGCGAGGCCCTTCGGCCCTGCATGCCTATACTGACTCTCTATACAATCCCATTTACAAGCCCTTTATTCTGCAGCCCCTGGTACCATGGCAGTTCAGGCAGAGCTTCAGGGATTTCTTAAATATTGTGAGAATACCTGCCTCCATCTGGTAAAATGGTAAATTGGTTTATTATTGTTTTATTTTATTTAGAGGTCCAGCACAGTAACAGGTCCTTTCAGTCTAGCACTGCCCAATTATACTCATGTGACCAATAACCTATGTGTTTGGAATGTGGGAGGAAACCAGAACACCTGGAGGAAACCTCCAGAGTCATGAGGAGAATGTTCAAGCTCCTTACAGAGTGCCGCAGAATTGAACCGGGGTTGCTGGGGCTCTAATAAGCGTTACGCTAACCACCGCGCAACCGTCACATCCAACACCCCCCCCCCCATCTATCACTTTGTCACACGGTAGTACAAGAGAAAACAGTAACAGAATGCAGAATAAAGTGTTACAGTTGCAGAGAAAGTGCAGTGTAGGCAAACAACAAGGTGCAAGACTATAATGAGGTTGATTTTATCGTACAAGTTGACCGTTCAATCGTGTTTTTTACAGGGGAATAAAAGCTGTCCTTGAGCGTGGTGGGACGTGCTTTCGGGCTTTTGTGTCCTCTTCCCAACGGGAGACGGGAGAAGAGATAACGTCCGGGGTTGCTCATACGACCATCCGCCACCTGCTCCCGTGGCTTCACATGACCCTGATCGGGGGGGGGGGGGGCGAAGCAGGTATCTCGCACCTTGCCCAAGGGTGGCCTGCAGGCTGGCAGAGGAAAGGAGCACCTGACACCTCCTTTGGTAGAGACGTATCTCCAACCCACCACCCGAAAAAAAAATTAAGTTGTGCAAAAAATGAGGTAATGTTCATGGGTTTATGGATCGTTCAGAAATCTGATGGCAAAGGGGAAGAAGCTGTTCCTGAATTGTTGAATGTGGGTCTTCAAGGTCCTGTACATCCCCTTCGATTGTAATAATGAGAAGAGGGCATGGGCGTTGTGAAATTTGTTGTTTTGTGGCTTCAGTACATTACAAACATTAAAAATTACTGTAAGTCACAGTAACAAGTATAAAAATTAACTCATCAGCATCATTACATTCCACGTCATATCACATCATCATTATGTGCTGTGTTGTATGACATCATCGTAATGGGCCATGTCACATGACATGGGCAATCATGGTCTATCCATGACCATGATTGTTCCTGGCAATTTTTTTCTACAGAAGTGAATTGCCATTGCCTTCTTCTGGGCAGTGTCTTTACAAGAGTAATAACTCCAGATATTATCAATACTTTTCAGAGATTGTCTGCCTGGTGGTCACATAACCAGGACTTGTGATCTGCACCAGCTGCTCATACGACCATCCACCACCTGATCTCATGGCTTCACATAACCATGATCGGGGAGCTAAGCAGGTGCTACACCTTGCCCAAGGGTGACCTGCTGGCTAGCGGAGGGAAGGAGTGCCTCATACCTCCTTTGGTAGAGTTGTATCTCCACCCCGACACCCGGAAATAAATTAATTAATAGTGGGAAAAAAATTAGCTCTGTTTGTGGGTTTATGGATCGTTCAGAAATCTGATGGTAGAGGGAAAGAAGCTGTTCCTGAATCATTGAATGTAGGTCTTCAAGGTCCTGTGCCTCCCCCTTGATTGTAATAACGAGAAGAGGGCATGTCAATGACGGTGAGGGTCTGTAATGATGGATGCTGACTTCCTGAGGTACCAATTCTTGAACTGTTGACTTGGAATCAGAATCAGGTGTATCATCACTGACATACGTCATGAAATATATTGAGTGTGGGTCTTCAGGCTCCTGTACCTCATCCTTCATTGTAACAATGAGAAGAGGGCATGTCATGGATGATCAGGGTCCTTAAAAATAAACGAAACACGATTTTTACAATATGAAAACACAACTGAAGAAAAGGCTCAGAGAGCCCACTTCGCATGTTGAACATAAATGCTGAGTATTTTTCTCAGTGAGATCGGGGAAATGATGTGGTTGGTAAAGGAGGTTGACAGTGCACATACATGAGCCTGTGAAGAGCACAGGAGGAACAGAGGCTGTTTCAGTAGGCAAGTGGAGTGTTGATCTTCGTTAACAGAGTTAAGGTACCTTACTGACATGATAGGCGACTGCTTTGGGACCATATCTGGAGTATTGCGCACAGTTCTGATCTCCAAAGGATGGCTTTGATACAGAGCAGGGATTCCCTATCCGTAGTCCATGGATCCCTCAGGTTTCCAGCATCTACACAACCTCCTCTGCTTCTGGGGCAGTGCCTCCTGTAGATGTTCTCAGTGGTGGGCAGGGCTGTGCTCTATCCACCACGCTCCGCAGCCTCTTCTCTTTTAGATTGTCAGAATTCTTGTGCCAGGCCGTGACGCAATCTGACAGGATACCTTTAACAGTCGATCTCTAGAAATTTTTTTAGACTATTTGCTGACATTCAAATCTCCTTAAACTGCTAAGTCACATTGGTATGTCTTCCCAAGCCTTTCAAAATGTTAACGTCCAATGCAATATCACATTTCCCAGAAGTATCTTAAAAAACTTCAAGTCACCCTTTAAATTTCCAGATTCCTAGAAATACCCACCTAGCATGTGTTTAATTTTTGTTCAAAGGTCCAATGTTCATTTATTATCAAAGTATACAACTCTGAAATTCTTCAATTCTGTGCTTTGATCCAAGGCTCTTCCAGCTCTTGGGCGAATCAATCCAGTTTTTCGTTAATTTTCTAGCTACCTGTTCCTTTCTATTTTTAGACTTGAATGAAAATTCAAGTTTATTGAACAGAAACACTCCATTTTAGCTGACAGCACAGAGGGATCTGCATAACCTACTGAACTCAAATCAAATGAAACTCTACTACAGAGTTCTACAGATGGACTGAGAAACTGAGAGAAAGAATGATGACACTGGTGAAATACAGTGACAACTTACTGGCAGCAAACAGAACTACTAAATACTATATTAATCACACATTTTCTGGAAAACAGTCACTGCAGTCAATAGCCTGCAACTTCCCTTTTGGAGATGAGTTTTTGGACCACCTGTATTATCTGGCATTTTTGTGGTGAACTGAAGACTCAAAGGCGCAGGACTGTTGCAGCCCAGCGTGTGGGATGGATTGAGTTGACGGGGCTTGGGCACCAGGGCGAGGAACGAGCCAATGTAAAGCCATTGCTGGAGCAGACTCGGAGCCGACCGTAGTGGTGGCTCCGAGGTGAGGCAGAGTCGAGGCAGCAGGGCCCGTGTCCTAGAGGAACAAGCCGATGTTTGGCCAATTTGACCATGGTCAGGGTGTCAAGGCCGTAGGTTAGGGATGGGCTGGCGTTCAGCTCGCTGCTTGGCAAGGTTTACTCGGCTCTGTGCTGAACTGAGGCTGTGGCCTGCAGCTAACGGGCTCCTCGATCGGCTGTGACTGGCTTCCTGGCTGTGAACTCACTTTCATGAACTTCGGCTCTCAATGCTTTTTTGCTACTTTTGTTTTTTTGCACAATTTTTTTCTTTTTCTCTTGCACATTGGGTGTTTGCCGGTCTTCTTTTTAAATGGGTTCTGTTGGGTTTCTTTGTTTTGTGGCTGCACAAAAACAAATCTCAAGGTTGTATATAGTATACATACTTTGATGATAAATGTACTTGAAACTTTGAACTTTGGATGTCAGGGGTAGGTTTTTTGCACAGAGAGTGGTGAGTGCGTGGAACACCCTGCCAAAGGTGGTGGTGGAGGCAGATACAATACAACCACTTAAGAAACTCCTAGATAGGTATATAGTTGGCAGAAAAATCTCCTATGTGGGAAGGAAGGGTTAGATTGATCTTAGAGTAGGTTAAAAAAGTTGGCACAGTGTTATGAGCCAAAAGGCCTATACTGTGCTGTACTGTTCTATGTTCTAAACGATGCACTTGTTCAGCCAGTTGAAGAAACAGCTGGTTAAATTGGTGGTGTCTGCGGCCAAATCAGGATTATTGTGATTGTGCAGGCGGTGATGTGCCTAATAGGAGCTGCGGTTCACAATGGTTTCTTATGTTTAATCCCACTCTCGCTCCTGCTGCGGACTGGCTATGCTTTGAGACTGGCTGCTTTGGCAGGCTGGAGCGATTTGATCCCGTTCAACCACAGTTTGAACACCATATCCCCAAAGGAACATATGCCACAAGAACAGATGTGATAGGTAGGCATTCGTCACTTCAGCCAAACAGAAGCCCAGATGGGCTGGGGCAGACAAATATTTCAAAAACAGATCTAAACTTAAAAATAAAAATAGTCAGGTGGATAAGCATACACTAATCTGTTTCCAATTTACTTTTAAACCAGTTTTGCATTCATCTGTGAAAGCAAATGATTTGAAATAACCTCCTCTTAAAAAATACGCTCTAAAAACTAACGTACACAAAAAGAAACTTTAAATTGCAGGGCATTTTATCACAGTACACGTCCTTTAAGCTCTAGAACAATAACATCAAAGATCCTTACGAAAGATTTTGAGGATCATCTGGAAGGACAGATGGACTAACACCAGCGTCCCAGAGGAGGCCAACACGAATAGCATCTCCACCTCGATAAAGCAACACAACTCCATGTCATTCAGATGCCGAACTCACATCTCCCCAAACCGATCCTTTGCCCCCCAGTGGAAGGAAGGTCAGCGAGCCCCTGGCGGGCGAAAGAAGCATGTCAAAAATAGCATCAAAATCAGCCTGAAGAAATTCAACATGACATCTTAAAAAACCCGGAAGGCATTGCACTCAAGAGATACCCTGGGAGGAAATCTGTTCAAGAGGGAGACGCGCCTCCACTGTGTCACAGAGAACAAGCAGCGGCTGCGAAAGGAGAGACTGATCAGCCCAAAGACCCAGCCGCTAACCACAGCCACTGCTTACTCTTGCCCACACTGCACCAGAGTATGTGGATCCCAGATCGGCCTCTACAGACACTTGAGGATCCACCAGTGGACAACCCCTGAGGAGATCTTCATACCTGACTCAAGTGACTGCACTGCTACTACAGGGCCTTTGTTCCACAGAGTTGTGCCACCTTTTAAAATACTCTGAGATCAATCTAGCTTTTCCCTCCTACACAACCTTCTATTTTCCTATCGTCCATGCACCTACCTAGGAGATTCCTAAATGTTCCTAATGTATCTGCCTCTACCACTACCCCTGGCAGTGCGTTCCACACACCCACCACTCTCTGTGTAAAATACTTACCTCTGACATCCTTCCTATACTTTGCTCCAGTCACCTTAAAATTACAACCCCCCATATTAACTATTTCTGCCCCAGGAAAAAGTCTCTGGCTATCCACTCGATCTATGCCTCTTACCATCTTATACGCTGCTATCAAATCAGCTGTCCCCCTCCTTCACTCCCCTAGCTCGCTCAACCTATCCTCATAAGATATCTCTCTAATCCAAACAGCATCCTGATAAATCTCTTGAAATCATCTCCTCTTAAAAATATACTTTGAAAATTAAGACAAAAATATTTTTATCTTTCCAACCAAGCTTTACATACTGAGCTTCAATGGGGAAAAAGTGGTCTCTGAATATGATTTTTTCATTTTTAGTTTATTGAGATACTGTGTGGAATGGGCCCTCCCGTCCTTTTGAGCCAATCAGCAATCTCTGATTTAATCCTAGCCTAATCACAGAGCAATTAACCCCTACCAACCAGGAGGTCTTTGGACTGTGGGAGGAAACTGGAGCACCCGGAGGAAACCCACGCGGTCACGGGGAGAACGTACATGCTCCTTACGGGCAGTGGCAGGAATTGAGCCCGGGTCGCTGGTATTGTGAACCTGATGTTGCAAAGGGGCGGGCACAAAGATCCGTAGCTCTTCCAGAGACATGGACAGAGATGGGTCGGTCACAGTGAGCTAGGAAAGGGCTTGAGATGGAGGGATTCAAACACAGTGGACCCCCATGTGACAACCAGTCCTGTGTGTCAGTGAGTGGGGCGGAAGGGTGTTGTAGATAGTGCAGCTCCGCGTGAGGAACTGCGATATAGGGACAGCTCAGCCTTTTCTCCTTACCAAGGGGTGATCTCACAGAGGTGTGTAAAGTCATGAGGGCCAGAGCTAGGCTAAGCTAGGCCCAGGATTGTTGAATTAAAAAACTAGAGGACACCGTTTTGAGGTTAGAGGTGAAGGGGTCATTAGGAACTGGAGGGCAACTTATTTACCCTCGGAACCAGCTGCCAGAGGAAGTGGTTGAGGCAGGTACATTCATTATGGTACTGTATATGGACGTTTAGAGGGATATGGGCCAAGTGCTGGGAAACGGGATTAGCTTGAAATTCCATCCCGGTCAATATGGATACGTATGGGCTGAAGGACTTTTTTCCATGCTCTATGACTCTATACGTGCTTCAGATCAGAATCGGGCTTATTATCACTGATACGTGACATGAAATTTGTTGTTTTGTGGCAGCAGTACAGTGCAAGACACAAAAGTAACTACTATAAATACAATGCAATAGTCACCTTATAACCTTACGA
Source organism: Mobula birostris (assembly GCF_030028105.1). Lineage (NCBI taxonomy): Eukaryota > Metazoa > Chordata > Chondrichthyes > Myliobatiformes > Myliobatidae > Mobula > Mobula birostris. The sequence goes on along the minus strand of NC_092383.1, from coordinate 90,879,487 downwards.
CCTATGAACATATTAACAAATAAGCAAATATTTTATTTAGTTCTCTGGCCTCTTTTCACTGAGATATTGATTGCTCCAAAGAAACAATCAATTAATTGCTGATTATTTTATTGCAAGGTACAATGAACCGATTTAAGTATTTGTCACTTATTAATTGATTCTTTAAGGTTGTCATAGCCAGGGGTGGTAATGGGGACAAGCTCCCACTACCTATTAAATTCTCCCAATGGCGTGCATCTCAAACAGCCTCTGACAACCAAGTCCAGCTCCTGGCCTTCACGTGTGACTTAGCCACTAAGCCCGGTGGAACCATTTCTACTGACAGGAGAAGGAGCAAAGGCGGGTTACTGGCGCCTTAAAACCAGTCGCTTCGTGCGGAATGGGGCTCGTAGGCTGAGGCTGCAGCTCACCAGGGAGAAGGAAAGCTCTGATTTGAGACCTCCGCTGCCTTGCAGCAAAGGCCGCTCATAAGGAAGGCCTTGGGCGCAAACCGCGAGGGAAAGATCCAGAGCTGGAGTCCCTAAGGCTGAGCTCAACGCCGACTGGCAACTCCGGCGATGCCACTAGTGCCAAACTGTGTCGGTCTCTGCCGTCCCATTGGATTCATCAGCTGCGTGGAGAGAGGGAGCCTGCTGCATGGGCGACAGCGTGCCCTCCATATTGAACAGCTCTGGCTTGCGTATTGAACAACATCAGCAACTGGGATACAACATCCACGGTCAAGCCCGACCAACCAGAGGTCTCGAGTTTGGGAGTTGTGTTGGGCAAAGGGAAATACGAGTAAACATGGGTAAAGAAAAGCACTAACAGGAGGAAATCTGCAGGTGCTGGAATTTCAAGCAACACACACAAAGTTGCTGGTGAACGCAGCAGGCCAGGCAGCATCTCTAGGAAGAGGTACAGTCGACGTTTCAGGCCGAGACCCTTCGTCAGGACTAACTCACTAATTCGTCATTAGTCCTGACGAAGGGTCTCGGCCCGAAACGTCGACTGTACCTCTTCCTAGAGATGCTGCCTGGCCTGCTGCGTTCACCAGCAACTTTGATGTGTGTTGCTTAAAGGAAAGTGCTTATACAATACAGTAAGTTTCAAAGTTCGAAGTAAATTAATTATCAGAGTATGTTACTGAGGCCATATACAACCCTGAGATTCATTGTCTTGCAGGCATCCACAGTAGAACAGAGAAATCTACTCACAAAGACCAACAAACAACCAGTGTGCAAAATAAGACAAGTTATGCATATACAAAACAGAGAAACAGATAGATACTGTAGATCATAGTGAGAACATGAGTTGTAGGGTCAAAGAGATAGTCTCACGAACACACCTTGTGTTTTTTTTCCCAGCTGTTTTCTATTTTGTCTGTTAATTGATGTATTTGGTTGGTTTCTAACTCTTCTGGCTGACTACACACTGGAACAATATCGCATGCCCCACTACACCAGACTGTTGGAGGTAGCCTTGCATTAAGCTTCACCGCTTTCTAGGGCAAAACATACCTTCACAGGATAAACAACTTCATTTGGGAAGCAAAGACCATAGAAAAAGTAGACTGTTCCTTGCATTGGTAAGTCTATATCAAGCTTGTGTTACTTAGTTAGTCATTGATAAGATGCCTTCTGGCACTCTCTCAGAGTCATCGAAGTACGCCATGGGTCAGCGTGGTAGTGTAGTGGCTGGCACATCGCTTTACAGCACTAGTGATCAGGGTTCAGTCCCCGTCACTGCCAGGAAGGAGCTTGTTCGTTCTTCCGATGAGCGTGTGGGTCCCACATTCCAAAGAGGTACGGATTAGGTTTAGCAAGTCTTGGGCATGGTAACACTTGTGGACTGACCCCAGCATATCCTCAGGCTGCATAGGTTGTAAACGCAAATGACGCATTTCATTGTATGTTTCGAGGTGCATGTAATAAATAATGAAAACGAAAATCCAGTCGCGGTCGTTCCAAATGCAAGCAATGAGGAAAACAGTACAGAGTACAGAACATAGTTGCCGCGCAAGTTGATGGGCTGGTTAAGAAAACGTGTTGGCCTTCATCGGTCGGCGATAGAGTTCAAGAGCCATGAGGTGCGGTTGTCCATCGTGTTCGACGATCTCAGGAAACTTGTGCAAGAGTTTGTAAAGTTACACTTTCTCAACCCCATAAGTTTGGTTCAGGTGGTACAAACAAGTGTCACAAACTGGGGTCTTCCTTGGTCACAGTGGCTTTATAAAACCCTGGTTAGACCACACTTGGAATATTCTGTTCAGTTCTGGTCACTGCTTTATAGGAAGGATGTGGAAGCTTTAGAGAGGATGCAGAGGAGATTTACCAGGATGCTGCCTGGATTAGTGAGCATGTAGTGAGTAGAGCTTTTCTCTTTGGAGCCAAAAAAAGGATGAGAGGTGGCTTGACAGGTGTACAAGATGAGGAGAGGCATAGATTGAGTGAACAGGAGAGTATCCTGAGTGGTTACATATAGCTTGGTATAGAAACACTGATACCCAGGAATGGAAAATTCTACCGAAAGTAGTAAATACAGCCCAGTCTATCATAGGCAAAGACCTCCTCACTGCTGAGTGCATTTACATGGAGCACAGCATCCATCATTAAAGATCTCCACCATCCTGGACTTGCTGTCTTCTCGCTGCTGCCATTAGGAAGGAGGTACAGGAACCTTAGGTCCCACACCACCAGATGCTATTACCCTACAACCATCAGGTTCCTGAACCAGTGTGGATAACTTTATCTATTTATTTATTGAGATACTGTGCAGAGTAGACCCTTCTGGCCCTTCGAGTCGTGCTGCGCAGCAACGCCCGATTTAACCCCAGCCTAATCGCAGGACAGTTTGCAGTGACCAATTAACCCACTACACTTATGTCAGCTCTGAGCGTGCACAATTTGCCTTCTTTTCCATATTGGCTGTTTATCAGTCTTTCCTTGTGTATAGATTTCACAAGTTCCATTGCATCTCTTCATTTTCATGTAAATACCCGCAAGAAAATGAAGCTCAAGGTAGGGTATTTTGATATATGAATACCGTAATAATAAACCTACTTTGAATTTGGCTTTGACTTTTCCCCATTGTGAAAATAGCTAATACGAAAGGCCATTGGTTTAAGGTGACTGAAGGAAGGTGGGGGGGGGGGGTGGAGTCTGAGGTAGTTTGTTTTTTTATACAGAAAGTGGAGGGTGCATTCAACGCACTGCCGAGGGTTGAGTCAGATATATGAGGAATATTTTAAAAACTCTGAGATAAGCATATGGATAATTGAAAAATGGAGTATTATGTGGGAAGTAAGTGTTAGATTGACCTTAGAATAGGCTAAAAGGACAGCACGACATTGTGGGCCAAAGGGCCTGTGCTGTGCTATAATGTTCTGTGTTCTATATAGTGTTGCGTTTACAGACAAAGTGCACTGCAGGTAGATAACTAACTTTCAAGGGCCCTCATGAGGTGGAGGGAGAGATCAAGAAATCAAATTCAAAGTCAAAATGGAGTCATTGCCATGTGCGCAGGCGCATGACGCTATTACAGTCCGGGGCGTCGCAGCTCAGAGACCAATTCTGGTGTCATCTGTGAGAAGGTTTGTATATTATTCCCATGATTGTGTGGGTCTTCTCCAGGTGCTCCGGTTTCCCCCCACGGTCTGAAGACGTACCGGTTAGGAGGTTAATTGGTCATTGTAAATTTTCCCGTGATTAGGCTAGGGCTAAATGGGGGGAGGGGGTTGTTGGACAGTGCAGCTTGGTGGGCCAGAAGGGTCTGTTCTGAGCTGTATTGCTAAATAAAATAAAATAGAGACCTCTGCTGTTTGTGATGTACATAAATGATCTGGATAAAGATGTAGATGAGTGGGTTAGTAAGTTTGCAGATGATGCCAAGATTGGTGGAGTTGTGGATAGTGTAGAAGGCTGGCAAAGAACACAGCGCAATGTAGATCAGTTGCAGATATGGGCAAAGAAATGGCAGATGTAGTTTAACCCAGATAAATGTGAGGTGTTGCACCTTAGTAGGGCAAATGCAAGGAGACAGTACACTGCTAAGGGCAAGGTCTTTAACAGTGTTGCTGAGCAGTGAGACCTTGGGATTTAAATTCATAGCTCCAGTAAAGAGGCTAGACAGGTTAAAAATAGAGTAGTTAAGAAGGCTTGCTTTTGTTAGTTGAATCCTTGAGTTTAAAGTCAAGAGGTTATGTTGCAACTTTAAAAAACTCTGGTTAGGCCACATCTGGCGTATTGCACACATTTCTGGTTGCCCCACTAGAGGAAGGATGTTGAGGCTTTGGAGAGGGTGCAGAAAAGGTTTACCAAGTTTGGAGGGCATGTGCTATCATAAGAAGCTGGATAAACTTGTGTTGTTTTCTCTGGAGCGTTGAAGGTGGAGGGGAGATCTGATAGAGGTTTACAAGATTATGAGAGGCATAGACAGAGTAGACAGGGAGTATCTGTTTCCCAAGGTAGAAATGTCTAATACCAGAGGGCATACATTGAAGGTGAGAGGGTGTAGGTTCAAGGGGACATGAGGGGTAAGTTTTTTTTAACTCAGAAAGTTGTGGATGCCTGATATGATGGTAGAGACAAATCCATTAGAGGCTTTTAAGAGACATTCAGACAGGCACGTGAATGTGAGGAAGATGGAGGGATATGGACATTGTGTTGGTAGGAGGGATTCGTTTTTGTTTATTCTTTAATTTACTTTGAGCTGAGGTGGCATAACATTGTGGCTAAAGGGCCTGTTCCTTTGCTGTACTCTCTCTCTCTCTCTCTCTCTGGCTATCCATCCCATAGGATGATGATGGTACCCCACTCCTCAGAAAGGAACAGCGTGTGCGTGAGTGGATTTTAGGTGAGTAGGGGGTTGCACAGGTCCAGACCCACCCTCTCGACATCCCCTCCCGGATCCAGCGGCATGCTGGGGTCCAAGACAGCTCGGAGAAGTTCCATTGCAGTAAATGCTTCGACACAAGGGATGTCCTTTCTGCGCTTCACGGCACGTGTTTGCTAGACGGCTGTTGACCCTAACAGAGGGTTCATCCGCCCTTTGATAGGTCTAGTTTTTTCGTCCCGCAGGGTGTCTAGCCACCCTCCTCACTGGGCAAGCCTGGTGGGGGAGCCGGTTTAGTCGCCAACCACCCGACCATGAGACAGGTAGTACTGGGTTACATAGTACCAGTAGCACTCAGACGAGTGACCATAGTACACCTCTTGCTGTACTATGATCTAAATAAAGTACACCGTGTGCACAGGTGTAATGAAAAACTTACTGGCATCATCATTGCATAACATCAGATAAGCAGCATTCACAAGAAAAAAGATAAGCATAAATTACACAACATTTTTGATGCTCTTTATCATACAAGAGGTACATTCAAGAGTATTACAACAGTGGGATAGAAACTGTCCAGCCTGGTGATGTGTGATCTCAGGCGTTTTTATCATCTCCTGATGGGATGGAAGGGAGAATGTCCGATTGGTTCAATGGTCCCTCTTAGTATCAGAGAATGTATGCATTATACAACCTGATATTCTTACTCTTCACAGACATCCTCAAAACAGAAGGAAAAATACCCAAAGAAAGAACAGCAGAAAAAATGTAAGAACCCCAAGGCCCCTGCCCCCCTCCGACACACAAATAGCAGCAAAGAATCAACCCTCCCCCCACCTAATCTAACATAATTTTTTTAATAGGCATCTGTTAGTCTCACGAGACCATGGATTTGCGCCTTGGAAGGTTTTCCAGGGCGCAGGCCTGGGCAAGATTGTGTGGAAGACCGGCAGTTGCCCATGCTGCAAGTCTCCCCTCTCCACACCACCGATGTTGTCCAAGGGAAGAGCATTAGGACCCATACAGCTTGGCACCAGTGTTGTCGCAGAGCAATGTGTGGTTAAGTGCCTTGCTCAAGGACACAACATGCTGCCTCACCAAAGGCTCGAACTAGCGACCTTGAGATCACTAGACGAACACCTTAACCACATGGCCACGCGCCAACATCTAGCATAATAGAAATATAGAAAACCTACAGCACAATACAGACCCTTCGCCCCACAAAGCTGCGCCGAACATGTCCATACCTTAGAGATCACCTAGGGTTACCCATAGCCGTCTATCTTTCTGAGCTCTATTTACCTATCCAGGAGTCTCTTAAAAGTCCCTATTGTATCCGCCTCCACCACCATCGCCGGCAGCCCATTCCACGCACTCACCACTCTCTGTGTAAAAAACTTACCCCTGACGTCTCCTCTGTACCTACTTCCAAGCACCTTAAAACTGTGCCCTCTCATGTTAGCCTTTTCATCCCTGGGAAAAAACCTCTGACTATCCACACGATCAATGCCTCTCATCATCTTATACACCTCTGTCAGGTCACCTCTCATCCTCCGTTGTTCCAAGGAGAAAAGGCCGAGTTCACTCAACCTGTCCTCATAAGGCATGCTCCCCAATCCAGACAACATCTTTGTAAATCTCCTCTGCACCCTTTCTATGGTTTCCACATCTTTCCTATAGTGAGGCGACCAGAACTGAGCACAGTACTCCAAGTGGGGTCTGACCAGGGTCCTATATAGCTGCAACATTACTCTCGGCTCCTAAACTCAATCCCACGATTGATGAAGGCCAATGCACTGTATGCCTTCTAAACCACAAAGTCAACCTGCACAGCGGCTTTCAGTGTCCTATGGACTCGGACCCCAAGTTCCTTCTGATCCTCCACACTGCCAAGAGTCTTACTATTAATACTATAACCTGTCATCATATTTGACCTACCAAAATGAACCACCCCACACTTATCTGGGTTGAACTCCATCTGCCACTTCTCAGCCTCAGCCAAGTCCTTTCAATGCCCCGCTGTAACCTCTGACAGCCCTCCACACTATCCAAGTGTTCATAAATCCTGCCTCTCAGGATCTCCTCCATCAGCTTACCAACCATGCGTCAGCATTTCCACCACCCACCATTCAAGCCACAGCAAAGCCCCCAAAGAGAGACCCTGGTATACAGTACATCAAAAACTAACAATTATAAATGCTAAATTAAAAATATAACTAATTAAAACAACTAAAAACACTAACAATTCAACATTCAAAAACAAGAGAGAGAGACACATATCACTCCTTCCACAGCGAGGGGGGAGACAGTCGCTGTTTCGATGTTGCAGTCACAGTCTGAAGCGTCGCTTTTTACTTCGAGTTCCCTGACTCGAGAATCAGCACCAAACTCTCACTCACCGTCGAGGGTGAGAGGGTGGTCATCCGAGCACAGGGTTCCCCGACGGCCTCCCTCGCTGTCCCAAAGTACGGGCTCCCCGTGGCACTCCAGTTCGCGACACCGGCGAGAATCCACGTCCACAGCGCCGCACCCCGAGGACACTCGGCTCCAGGCCATGCCCGGACATATATAGAAAACGTGGCGAGCTCCAAGAACGGGAACGTGCCGCTGTGCAGAACCGCAGTCTGGATATTATGTTGGTTGCTTCCCTGAGGTAGCGGGAAGTGGGAATTGGAGATCTTCCTTTCATAAGAAAGGCTTGTGATCTCTTACCTGCTCAGAGTGCAGATCGGTCTCGATGTAATCTCTCATTGAAGAGGCATCGTTTCCACAAGGGTGACACTTCCTCAAGGCCATGTAGACTTTAGAACACAAACCTTGGGACTGTGACTTAGACCACTACCACGCTCTCAAAAGCCAAAAACACAAGGGATTCTGCAGATGCTGGAAATCCCAAGCAGCACACACAAAATTCTAGAGGAGCTCAACAGGAGGGGACTAAGCAGTCAATGTTTCAGCCTGAGACCCGTCATCAGAACTGGAAAGGAAGGCAGCAGAAGCCAGAATGAGAAGGTGAGAGGAGGGGATGGAAGGTGATAGGTGATAGGTGAAGCCAGGTGAGGAGGGTGGAAGGTCATAGGTGAAGCCAGGTGAGGAGGGTGGAAGGTCATAGGTGAAGCCAGGTGAGGAGGTGCAAGGTGATAGGTGAAGCCAGGTGAGGGGGGTGGAAGGTAATAGGTGAAGCCAGGTGAGGAGGTGCAAGGTGATAGGTGAAGCCAGGTGAGGGGGGTGGAAGGTAATAGGTGAAGCCAGGTGAGGGGGTGGAAGGTCATAGGTGAAGCCAGGTGAGGGGGTGGAAGGTGATAGGTGAAGTCAGGTGAGGGGGTGGAAGGTGATAGGTGAAGCCAGGTGAGGGGGGTGGAAGGTGATAGGTGAAGCCAGGTGAGGGGGTGGAAGGTGATAGGTGAAGCCAGGTGAGGGGGGTGGAAGGTGATAGGTGAAGCCAGGTGAGGGGGTGGAAGGTCATAGGTGAAGCCAGGTGAGGGGGTGGAAGGTGATAGGTGAAGCCAGGTGAGGGGGTGGAAGGTCATAGGTGAAGCCAGGTGAGGGGGGTGGAAGGTGATAGGTGAAGCCAGGTGAGGGGGGTGGAAGGTGGGTAGTGGAGGTGGGATGAAGTAAGAAACTGGGAGTTGGTAGGACTGGAGAGTGGACCATGGGAGGAATGGAAGGAAGAGGGGTCTCAGAAGGATGTGATGAGAAAAATAAAGAGAAGAAAAGGGGTAAGAGGGGACCAGAATGGGGAATGGAAAAAGAGGGAAGGAAGAGAGGGAGAAATTACTGGAAGTTAGAGAAATCGATGTCTATGCCATCATGTTGGAGGCTACTCAGATGGAATGTGAGGTGTTTGTCCTCCATCCTGAGAGTGGCCCCATCATGGCGATAGAGGAAGCCTTGGACTGACATGGCAGATTAGGAACGGGGAGGAGAATTAAAATGACTGGCCTCTGCTAAATCCTATCTGTTGTGGACGGAGCACAGGTGCACAAAACCAGTTCAATTTTGCCACTGATAATTTAATGATAATTTATCTCACTTGTCAAAGTAATTAGACATCGTGAGAAGCTGTCAAAATAACCTTAAATGAACTAAAATCAACCAGGTGCCGAACTTGACACTATTAGCAATTGCTTCTCATTTTTTGAGGAAGAGTAGATGTTAGAAAGATGTTAATTTGGGTTCTGCTTGAGTTGACCTAGAGTTTCCGAAGGCTGAGCAACAAAGCCCAGATAATTAATGCACTATGGTCAGGGTTGGGTAGTTCTAAAAAAACAATATAACAGCAGCAAATATATTAGTTTAACAAAAAGTTTTTATTTTGTAAGTATATCCTAATTAAAAAGCTGAAAGCATGTACCACCAGGAACAATGACAGCTTCTATCCCTCTGTAATAAAGTCAAGATCAAAGTAAGTTCATTATCAAAGTATCTATACCTTACCATATACTACCTTGAGATTCATTTTCTTGCAGGCATTTAAAGAAAAACGATAGAATGAGTGAAAAACTATGCATAAGCAGCTTGGTAGCGTTGCGGTGAGCACAGCGCTTTACAATACCAGTGACCCGGGTTCACTTCCTGCCGCAGTCTGAAAGGAGTTTGTACTTTCTCATTGTGACTGCGTGGATTTGCTCCAGATGATCTGGTTTCCTCCCATATTCCAAAGACGTATCGGTCAGTAGGTCAATTGGTCATTGTTAAGTGTCCCGTGATTAGGCCAGGGTGAAATCAGGGGATTACTGGGCAGTGCAGCTCAAAGGGTCTGTTCTGCCTCTCAATAAATAAACAAATGTTGACAAGCGGCCAATATGCAAAAGAAGACAAACTGTGCAAATAAAAATCATAAATAATACTGAAAACACGAGTCGTAGGGTCCTTGAAAGTGAGTCTGTAGGTTGTGGAATCAGTCCAGTGTTGAGGTGAGTGAACCCTTCCACACAGGTTCAGAAACCTGTTGGTTGAGGGGATAATTATTTGTTTATTTATTTATTGAGGCAATGGGACAATTTACAACGACCAATTGACCTACCAACCGGTACATCTTTGGACTGTGGGAGGAAACGGGATCATCTGGAGGAAACCCAATGAGAAAGTGCAAACGCCTTACAGACAGCACCGGGAACTGGCCCTTCGAGCCTCGCCACCCAGCAATCCCCCGATTTAACCCTAACCTAATCACGGGACAACTTACGATGACCAATTAACTGACCATCCGGTATGTCCTTGGACTGTGGGAGGAGACCAGAGCACCCGGAGGAAACCCATGCAGTCACGGGGAGAACGTACAAACTCCTTACGGGCAGCGGTGGGAATTGAACCCGGGTCGCTGTACTGTAAAACTAACCACTCCGCTACCACGCTGGTGATAACTGCTCAGGAAGCTGATGGTAGAAGCGACGGCAGACTGTAAGGTCCCCCCCCCATGCAATAATACGGATTCCTGACCTCACAGTCTACCTTGCACCTATTGTCTGCCTGCACTGCACTCTCCCCGTAACTGTAGCAGTTCACTCTACATTCTGTTATCGTCTTCCCCTCGTACTACCTCGAAACACTGACATGATGAAATGATGTGTATGGATGGCACTGTGGCAACAATAAACCAATTTCTCATGCTCGGTCAGCCTGAGGGTTCGGATTGAAACTGGGCCTCCTGATGAATTGATTACCTCGGACGCCTTCCTGCTGCTGAACTGCAAGAGGCTTTCTGAGTGATTACACGCAGTGGGGTGCCATTCAGCCTGGTGACTCCGTACTGGCCCCGCGTAAAGGTAAAGTTAGGATGCGGTTAGCGCAATGCTCCTGCAGCTCTGTCCATTCCAGTGCTCCGAGTTCAATTCCGGCGGCATTCTTTACGGGGTCTCTGTACGTCCTCCCCATGAAATACATGGTTTTCCCTGCGTGCTCCTGTTTCCTCCCACGGTCCAAAGACATAGATGGATAGATAGATAGATATTTTATCGGTCCCAAAGGAAATTACAGTGTCCCGGTAGCATTACAAGTGCACAGATAGACAAATATACAAATACTGTATTAGAAGAGGGTAGGCTAATTGGTCATTCTAAATTGTACCGAGATTAGGTTAGGGTTAATCGGGGTTGTGGGGTCGCTGGAAGGTCGTGGTCCAAAGGGCCAGATGGGACTAACCTGCGCCATATCGCTAAATAAACAAATAATAAAATAAGGATTAGATTTTTAGATTTTACATTATGAGGACACACAGTCCTCTTTTATTGTCATTTAGTAATGCATGCTCTCCAGAATGATATCAGAGAAACACAAGACAAACCGACTGAAAAACTGACAAAAAACACATAATTATAACATATAGTTACAACAGTGCAAAGCAATACCATAATTTGATAAAGAACAGACCATGGGCACAGTAAAAAGTCTCAAGGTCTCTCGAAAGTCCCATCATCTCACGCAGACGGTGAACCTCCAGTGCCGCAAACTTGCCGATGCAGCATACTGGAAGCACTCGACCACAGTCTGACTCCAAATCCATCCGAAAACTCCGAGCCTCCGACCAGCTCTCCAACACCGAGCACCGAGCACCATCTCTGCCGAGCGCTTCGACCCCGGCCCCGGCAACAGGCAATAGGCAAAGCCGAGGATTTGGAGCCTTCCCCTCCAGAGATTCTCGATCGCACAGTAGCAGCGGCAGCGAAGCAGGCATTTCAGAAGTTTCTCCAGGTGTTCCTCCATGCCTCTCATGGCTGTCTCCTTCAAATCAGGATTGTGCACGGCATCCTACTTAACAAATACGATATCAATCAGAACAGCTGCGCGCACTGCGTCGCGCCGCCATCTTCTCCTCCCGCCTTCATTTGTCGCATTTCCATCGAAACAGCAAAGCAAACAGTGAAATGCAAAGTTTTGCCTCAGTGACCAACACAGACTGGATATGCGCTGGGGGCAGCCCGTAGGAGTCGCCGCGCTTCTAGCGCCAACGTAGCGTGCCCACAACTTCCAAACCCTAACTCATAAGTCTTTGGGACGTGGGAGGAAACCGGATCACCCAGAGGAAATCCACACGGTCACAGGGCGAACACACAACTTCCTTACAGACCGCGGCAGGAAATGAACGCCATTCTTTCAATCGCTGTCACCTGTCAAGCATCGCACTTCCTACTACACTATCATGCACAAGAGCAATCGAGCTAGTTCCACTTCCCCACCCCGCCCCTGTCAATCCTTCCACTGAGATATTATCAGTTCCCTTGCGAAAGCTATGCTTGAATCCACTACTCTCACTTGCTGTGCACTCACTGACACCAACCACTTGTAAGAGAACCCCTCATCTTGAGGCCAACGCTCCTCGTTCTTTGCCCTCTAATTCTTGATCCACCCACCCCCTGCTTCCAATGGCAACGGTTTCTCTCCTCCTTCCTTTCCTTTCTTTATTTACACTCTACACTTTGGGAAGTCAATTGTTACAAGAAAGGCAGCAGCCAATGGCACAGCATCGCTGATGTACGGAGGGATCTTGGGAACCAATTGCGTATATTCCTGTAAGTAGCCACACAATGAAGATGGGTGGTGAAGAAGGCGTGTGGTATGATTGCCTTTGTTGGTCGACACACTGAGTATAAGAATCAATGAAGTAGTGTTGCCCCAATATAAAATTTTGGTTAGACAGCTCTCAAAATATTGCATTGCAGGAAGGATGTGGAGGCTATGGAGAGGCTGCAGAAGAAGTTTTCGGGGATGCCACCTGGATTAGAGGGTATTAGCTATCAGAAGTGGTTGGACAAACTTGGGTTTAATTGCTTTGGAGTATCGCAGGCTGAAGGGAGACCTGGTAGAAATCTTTTGCCACTCGTCCATCCCTGAATTTAGTGGCTCCACCATTGCTGACCATGCATTGAGCTTGCCTTGCGCCCTTAGCTCCTGGTGGAGTCGTCAGGGTGCCATCATGATAGGCTTTGCATCAGTCTGTTCCATCCGTCGCGGTTGTGTGCCAGAACCTGGGTCACCGCAAATGTTTTTCCTGTCCATTCTTTAATGTTGTCCGTCCATCTTTTCCTCTGTCTACCCCTCCTTCTTTTCCTCTCCACAGTTCCTTGTAGAACGGTCTTTGCAAGGCCACTGGATCTTGTTACGTGGCCGTACCACCTCAGCTTTCTTTTCTTCTCCATTGTGAGAAGGTTTTCATGGGGGCTAGTGTGGTGCTGGATGGTCTTGCGAACCTGCTCGTTTGTAACATGATCCAAGTATGAGATGCCCAAGATGTTGCGATAGCATCTCATTTCCAATGCCTGGATCTTCCTCTGTAGCTCTGCTGTGAGAGTCCATGTCTCGCATGCGTACAGGAAGATGGAGAATACCAATGCACGCAGGAGTCTGATCTTGTACTTCATGGTGATGTTGCTGTCCCTCCATATTGGCTTGAGTTTGGATAGTGCAGTTATTGTCTGTGCGGTTCTTGCCAGGACTTCTGGTCTTGATCCTTCATCACTGATGATTGCCCCCAGGTATTTAAACTGCTGCACTGTCTCAAGTTTCTGACCATGGACTGAGATGTCTGTTGTGATGGCACCGCTGGCAGTTGCCATGAGCTTGGTTTTCTCGGCACTTATTTCCATTCCAGACTTTGTGGAGGCTCTATCAAGATGGCTGACCAGGTTGGCCAGTTCGTCCTCTTTTCCTGCAAGTCCATCAATGTCGTCAGCAAATCTTAGGTTTGTGATGTTCCTCCCTACAATGCTGACTGTGCCCACATGATCTTCAAGGGCAATACTCATGATCTGTTCCAGGAAGACATTGAAGAGAGTGGGGGAAAGGAGGCAGCCCTGACAGACTCCTATAGAGGTATGGAACTGCTCCCTGATGGTGCCCTGAGCGAGTACTGCACTGGTTGCCTTGGTGTAAAGCTGATGGATTGTATGAATCAGCTTCTGCCCCGTGTTGAATTTCTTCATGGTGGCCCATAAGGCATCATGCCAGACTCTGTCAAACACCTTCTTGAAGTCTATGAAGACATGGAAGAATTCTGGTGCTGAAGGTGTTTCTCACAGCGGATGCGGAGGTTGAAAATCTGCTCAGTGGTACTTCTGCCCTTACGGAAGCCTGCTTGTTCCTCGGCAATGATGTCTTCTGCCTGAGATCTCAGTCTGTTCAAGATGATTCTGAGCATTACCTTGCTTACATGGCTGATGAAACTGATGGTACAGTAATTCTGGCAAAGTTGGAGATTGCCTTTCATGGGAAGCACAGTGATCAGTGGCTCTGAGTCCAAGGTGTCGACCATTCACCTGTCTGCCAGATCTCATTGCAGCTGGTGGTAAGCATGTCCATCGTGGCCTCTCCTCCATGCTTCAGCAGTTCAGCAGGGATGTTGTCAACTCCTGCTGACCTCCCACACTTCAGTGATCATATTGCGGCTTCAACTTCTTCACGCGTGATTGGATAGTCATCCTCATTGGAAGATTCCTGCACATTCAGCACGCTTGGATCCCCTTCGCTCTGGTAGTTGTACAGTTCTGAACAGTACTCTGTCCACTTTTCCATTATTTCCTTTTCTTCTGTGAGACTTTTGCCATTTTTGTCTTGGATGGTGTTCACTTCGGCTTGTTTTTCTTTGGTAAGATCTTTCACCAGTTGGAATGTCTTCTTTGTGTTGTTGTTGGAGAGGCTGTCTTCAATGTCCACACATTGTTCGGCTATCCATCTTTGCTTCGCTTCCTTCATTTCCCTCCTGATTTCCTTGTTGATTTTCCTGTATTCTGTTCTTCCCTCTCCTGTGTTCTTATCTTTCTTTAATTTCCTTCTTGTGTCATCCATTATCTTGTTCGTGACCCATTGAGCTGTCAAGGGTCTAAAAACTGAGATTCACTCCCTAAACCACTCTTACCTTCAACTTCTTTTTCCTCCTTAATCCCATTTTAAACACTAAAGTTGTAGAGCTATAGAGTCACAGTAAAAGGCACTTCAGCCTAACTCATCCATACCGACCAAGTTGTCAAACTGAGCCAGTCCCATTTGCCTGCACTTGGCCAAAATCCCTCTTTATTGTGCAGGTAGACAATAAGGTGCTAGACCATACTTCGCAATCAGAGGTAGAGTTTGGGGTCAAAAGTCCATAAAGAGTCCATATTATTTGGAATACTTTCCATCATTAAGGACGCCCATCGCCGAGGACATGCCCTGCTCTCACTGTTACCATCAGGAAGGAGGTCCAGAAGCCTGAAGGCACACACACAGTGATTCAGGAACAGCTTCTTCCCCTCAGCCATCAAATTTCTGAATGGACATTGAACCCATGAACACTTCCTCACTACTTTTTTATTTCAACCTTTGTAATAGATATGTACTTCTTACTGTAATTTACAGTTTTTATAATTATGTATTGCAATGTTCTGCTGCCACAAAACAAATTTCACGGCATATGCCAGTGATATTAAACCTGATTCTGATGGATACCACCACACTTAATGATGTATCTTTCGAAACAACAGTTTATTTTATTACCAATTGATTGATTTATTTATTGAGATACAGCACAGAACAGGCTCTTCCGGCCCTTCAACCCGCACCACCCAACAATGCTCCGATTTAATCCCAGCCTAGACAAGCGACAATTTACAATGACCAATTAACCTACCAACCAGTACGTCTTTGGACTGTGGGAGGAAACCCACACAATCACGGGGAGAACGTACAAGCTCCTTACAAGCAGCAGAAGGAATTGAACCTGGGTTGCCTGTACTGTATGGCATCATGCTAACAAATTCAACAATGAATGTCATAGAGTTATAGACTAATACAGGACAAAAACTACACCTTCAATCCAACTTGCCTGTGTTGACCAAACTAACCTAGCTTATCCCATTTGCCTGCATTTGGGTCATATCCCTCTAAACCTTTCCTATCAAATATCTTTTTAAATTGTCTTTCTAATTAACATAAATTAAATGAATGGTCACTCAATGTAAAATATGGGATAACTCAAACTTTTAGTACTTACTGTCATTATTGAAATGGAACATGACAAAAAGATGCCCTGGACTTTGATCAGGGGTGGTTAAGTCAAGAGGAGTTGCAGCAATTTATATGGCAGATGTTCAAGGCCTGGCCAATGCAGGTGTTCTGAGATTGACAGAGAAAAGAAATCTGAAGTCATCTGAAAAGCTACTATCACAGACGTAATTCAATGCACAATCACCCTTCCCTCAATAAACCACCAAACTGTTGTCAAGCATGCTATTGGCAGAGTGTTAACCAGTGCTTTGGGGAAAGAACACAGTCAGAGAAGGGCAAGGATAGAAAAGGAAAAATCCAGTATCCCAGATTCTAACACCTTGTCTTTCCAAAACCCTGGAATTCTGGAAACACTAGAGGCTCAATCCAGATAAGTGTGAGGTTGCATTTTAGGAAGAAAAATGAGGATAGGACTTTCACAGTGAACAGTCGGTCCTTGCAGAGTGTTATAGGACAAAGAGATCTCGGAGTACAAGCACACGTGGTTCCCTGAAAGTGGTGTCACAGGTAGACAGAAGACATTTGGGACTCGGGTCTTCATCAATCTGGGCAATGAGAACAAAAGTCGGGATGGATTGTTTTCCTTGTACAATATGTAGATCAAAGTTCAAAGTATAATTTATTATCAGAGCACATACGTGTCACCACATACAAACCACATTCATTTTCCTGTGGAGTACTGTGTCCAGTTCTGGTCGCCTCACTATAGGAAGGATGTGGAAGCACTGGAAAGGGTACAGAGGAGATTTACCAGGATGCTGCCTGGTTTAGAGAGTATGGATTATGATCAGAGATTAAGGAAGCTAGGGCTTTACTCTTTGGAGAGAAGGAGGATGGGAGGAGACATGATAGAGGTGTACAGGATAGTAAGAGGAATAGATAGAGTGGATAGCCAGCACCTCTTCCCTAGGGCACCACTGCTCAATACAAGAGGACATGGCTTTAAGGTAAGGGGTGGGAAGTTCAAGGGGGATATTAGAGGAAAGTTTTTTACTCAGTACGTGGAATGCACTGCCTGAGTCGGTGGTGGAGGCAGATACACTAGTGAAGTTTAAGAGACTGCTAGACAGGTATATGGAGGAATTAAGGTGGGGGTTTATATGGGAGGCAGGGTTTGAGGTCGGCACAACAATGTGGGCCGAAGGGCCTGTACTGTGCTGTACTATTCTATGTTCTATGTTCATATTCTTCAAATCTATAAAATAGTAACTGTAAACAGGATCAATGAATGAGCAAGTAGAACATAGAAGACAGCAAACTATGCAAATGCAAATATAAATAAAAAGCAATAAATAATGAGAACTTGAAATACTGTAACAAGATAAAGAGTCCTTAAATGAGATCATTGGTTGTAGGAACATCTCAATGGATGAGTGTAGTTATCCCCTTTTGTTCAACAGTCTGATGGTTGAGGGGTACTAGCTGTTCTTGGCCTCCTACCTCATGGCAGCAGCAAGAAAAGAGCATGGCCTGAGTGGGTGGGATGACAGTGCTTCATATCGATGTGCCCAGTGGTTAGAAGGGTTTCACCCATGATGTACAGGGCCAAATCCACTACTTTTTGGAGGGCTTTCCATTCAAAGGCATTGGTGTTCCCATACCGGGCCGTAATGCAGCAAGTCAACATACTTTCCACCGCACAGCTATAGAAGTTTGGCAAGGTTTTTGATGATATGCCGAATCTTCACAGACTCCAAAGCAACTAGAGGCACCATAGAAGCGGCAATGCCTGGAGTACAGTGTAGAGTCTTGGTTAACCTGTTACAGGAAAGACGTCATTAAGTTGGAAGGATTTACATGAACTTGCAGGCCGGAGTTATGGGGAGAGGTTGGACAGGTTAGGTCTTTATTTTTTAGAGTGTAGGAGGCTGAGGGGTGTGCAGATGCTGCATTGGTGTATAAGATCATGAGGGATGTTGGTAGGAGCAGTCTTTTTATTGCAAAATGGTTTTAATTCACATTCTTGTTATTCCTTCCAGCAAAAGGGAACCAAAAACTAGAGGGTATAGATTTAATGTGAGAGGGGAAAGATTTAACAGGGAACTGAGGGGCAACTTCATGTATATGGACCAGGCTGCCAGAGGAAGTGACTGGGGTGGGTAAATTAACAACATTTTAACAGACACTTGGGCAAGAAAGATAGTGGTTTATTATGTATGTATTCACCTGTACCATGATACAGTGAAAAGCTTGCCTTGCGTATTGTTTATACACATCAAATCATTATACAGTGAGATAGAACATAGTAACAGTAATAATGCAGAGTAAAGTGTAACAGCTACAGAGAAAGTGCAGGGCAGGTAGACAATACAGTGCAAGATCATAACGAGGTAGATTGTGAGGCCAAGAGTCCATCTTATCATACAAGAGGTTTGTCCAAGTGTCTGATAACAGTGTCTTTGAGCCTGGCTGTACATACTTTAAGGCTTTTGTATTTTCTTCCTGATGGGAAGAGAATGTCCGAGGTGGGGGGGCGGGGTTATAATTGTGCTGGCTGCTTTACTGAGGCAGTGAGAAGTGCAGACAGACTCCACGGAGGGGAGGCTGGATCCTGTGATGTGCTGAGCGATGTACAGTTGCCGAACCCAGCCGTGATGTATTTAGACTGAATGATTCCTATGGTGCATTGCTAAAAATTGGTAAGGGTTGATGAGGACATGCTGAGTTTCTTTAGCCTCCTGGATGTGGCTCAAACAGGAGTGAATGGGGCTAATTGACATGGGCATCTTGGTAAACATGAACAAGATGGATTGTGGGTCTTTCTGCCATGCTGTCTAAGTCTAGGATTCAAGATTCAGGTTTACTTGTCACATCTACGGTACTGTGCAAAAGACTTAGGCACATATGTATAACTCAGGTGTCTAAGACATTTGCACAGTACTGTATTTGTCAATGTGGAGCGGAGAGCGAGTTTGTAAATCTGGCAGGAGCAAAGGATGTTGGGAATGGTGAGGGTGGAGCGCTGAGGGAGGGTATGGGGCAGGTGGCAGAGGAGGAGTGCCACGGCAGAGGTGGCACAGATACAGACACACCCGGCCCCAAGACACCAGGCAAGGTCATTTGATTCCAAGCAATTGGTTTTTTGATCATTACAGAATGTCTCTCTGGTGCTTCCCTCTCTCTCCCCTCTCCCTTTTCCTTTTTCCAACCATGATTCCCCTCTCCCTGCCCCCTTCCCACTCTCAGTCCACAATAGGGTGAGGTTTCAAGGTTTCTTGGAGACTAATGATAAAATAAGTCAAAGTCAGCATGGTTTCTGTCAAGGGAAACCTTGCCTGTCAAATCTGCTAGAGTTCTTCGAGGAAGTAACAAGCAGGGTGGAGAAAGGGGAGGAAGTGGATGTCGTTTACTTGGACTTTCAGAAGGCATTTGATAAGGTGCCGCACATGAGGCTGTTTAACAAGATAAAATCCTATGGTGTTACAGTATATATATTGGCATGGATAGAGGAATGGCTGACAGGCAGAATGCAGCGAGTGGGAATAAAAGGGACCTTTTCTGGTTGGCTGCCAGTGACTAGTGGTTTTCCTCAGGGGTCAGTATTGGGACCGCTACTTTTCACATTGTTTGTCAATGATTTAGATAATAGGATTGATGGCTTTGTGGCAAAGTTTGCAGATGATATGAAGATAGGTGGAGGGGTAGGTAGTGCTGAGGAAGCAATGCGATTGCAGCAGGACTTAGACAAATTGGAAGAATGGGCAAAAAAGTGGCAGATGGAATAGAGTGTTGGGAAATGTATGATAGTGCGGACTATTATCTAAATGGGGAGAAGGTTCGAACTTCAGAGGTGCAGAGGGACTTAGGAGTCCTGTGCAAGACTCCCGGATGGTTAATTTACAGGTTGAGTCTGCGGTGAAGATGGCAAATGCAATGTTGGCATTTATTTATAGATAGACAGATGGATAGGTAGATATATTTTATTAAACCCGAGGGAAATTTGGTTTCGTTACAGCCGCACCAACCAAGAATTTCAGGGGGAATAGGATATAAAAGCCAGGAGATAGTGCTGAGGCTTTATAAGACACTAGTCAGGCCGCACTTGGAGTTTTGTCAACAGTTCTGGGCCCCATATCTCAGAAAGGATGTGTTGTCATTGGAGAGAATCCAGAGGAGGACGATTCCAGAAATTAAGGGGTTAATATATAAGGACTATTTGACAGCTTCGGGTCTGTACTCACTGGAAATTAGAAGAATGGTGGGGGGGGGGTATCTCATTGAAAGCTACCGAATGTTGAAAGGACTAGATAGGGTGGATGTGGTGAGGATGTTTCCTATGGTAGGGGTATCCAGAACTAGAGGACACAGCCTCAAAACTGAGGGGCGACCCATTAGAACAGAGGTAAGGAGGAGCTTTCATAGCTGGAGTGTAGTGAATTTGTGGAATCCTCTGCCACAGACTGCGTTGGAGGCCAGGTCCAAGCATATCATTAAGGCTGAAGTTGATCATTTCCTGATCGGTCAGGGCATCAAAGGATATGGCAAGAGGGCAGGTGTATGGGGTTGAGTGGGACCCCGGATCAGCCACGATAGAATGGTGGAGCAGACTCGATGGGCTGAATGGCCTAATTCTGCTCCTATGTCTTATGGTCTGATAGAGACCTGTATCAGAATCAGGTTTATCATCACTCACATATGTCATGAAATTTGTTTTTTTTTCACGGCAGCAGTACAGTGCAATACATAAAATTACTACAGTACTGTGCAGAAGTCTTAGGCACCCTAGTTACATACAGTATATGTGCCAAAGGCTTTTGCACAGCATTGTACCTGGAAACATACAGTAAAATGCGTCATTTGCATTAACAACCAACACACGGGGTTGTATGCTGGGGGCAGCCCGCCCATGACGCCATGCATTCTGGCACCAACCTAGCATGCCCACCACGCTTGGCAGAACAACTCAGTCTCTCAATCCCCTGCTTCAAAGCACCACGCCACACAAGCTGCAGTGGTTCAGGAGGCATTCATCGTTCTCTGCCTCCTCGAGGGCAAAGAGAGATAAGCAACAAAAACTGGCATGTGAAGGGTGCCATATAAATGAAGATAATAGAGTGATGAAGTCAAAGATCTTTCAGCTGCAATTAACCAGGTTAAACACTTAAGAATAATTGTGATTTACTTTCTCAGGGAAAAAGATTTAGGGGAAGTTTCCACAACTTTACCTTAAATTTCCACTGCCATTTCTGTGAAAAAGTCCTTCCTCATTTTCCTCTGAAAGGCATCTTTCTAATTTTAAGAATGTGGATTCCCCTTTCAGATGAAATAATTTTTCACATACTACTGTTTCCAATTACTTTATCATTTTACTTAATTGAATTGTCCCCATCTAAACCAGAGGAGATATAAAAATTGTGAAACCTTTCATACATACTTGGAGAGGGTTCAAAGGAAGTTCACAAAAATGATTCCAGGTTTGAGCAGCTTGTCATATGAAGAGTATTTGATGGCCCTGGGCCTGTATTCACTAGAATTCAGAAGAGTGAGGGGTGACCTCATTGAAAGCTATCGAATGGTAAAGGGCCTTGATAGAGTGGGTGTGGGGAGGATATTTCCTTTGGTGGGGTTGCCTAGGCACCAGATGGCACAGCCTCTGAATACCGGGGCGTCCTTTTAGAACGGAGAAGAGAAGGCATTTCTTTAGCCAGAGGCTGGTGAGTCTGTGGAATCCATTGCCACAGGCGGCTGTGGAGGCCAGGTTACTGGGTATATTTAAAGCGAGGTTAGTAGATTCTTGATTGGACAGGGCATGAAGGGATACAGGGAGAAGGCAGACTGGAGCTGACAGGGAAAATGGATCTGCCTTGAGACTCGATGGACCAAACGGCCTAATTCTACCCCTGTTTCTTCTGGTCTGACTATGGTCTTTCTCTCCTGTCTTCTCCAAGAACACCTCTTTTTTGTCAGGGTGGTGATAAAAACTGAATTTTGTTCTCTAACGACACACACATTGCTTCATGTTATGTTTCTTCAAGAACTTGCAAGACAGCACCTAGCAACTATATTCATGTGACACCCACATTACCATAGTTAGTTTGTCGAAGGTCCCTCTTACAAAATTGACGAATCTCAACCCAAAACTTTGAGATATGATATAAAGTTCCCTCTTACAGAATTCAGATAGATGAATAAAATAAGTTAACAATAAGTATTTAATTTTCAATCCCCGTTTTGTGACATAGGCACAGGTGAGACAGATTCACATTACGGAAAAGAGCAATACGATACTATTCCCAGAAGCACAACCACCCTGAATGCAGGGGTGCATTCAGATTCAGACTCAACACTCAGAGTTCAAAGTAAATTTATTATCAGGGTACATATATGCTACCATATACTACTGTGGGATTCATTTTCTTGCGTGCATTCAAGGTAGGTACCAAGAATCACAAGAGAATCAATGAAAAACATACAGTGGAACATGTCATTTCCATTAACAACCAACGTGGATGTGCTGCATGTTAAGTCTTCAATCAGCCGATACTGGCTGAATGTTCCTTGCTCGCTGTAGCATTCTAACCTTGCCACAGAGCAGGCAAATATCACGGCTCTCCTATCTAATAGGATTGGAACATGAGTGTCCACGTAGACATAGAGAGAATGTCAACAAAAAAACTACTGCAGATGTAGAAATCTAAAACGGAAAAAACAGACACTGCTGGAAATACTCACCAGGTCAGGCAGCATATGTGGGATGAGAAGCAGAGTTAATTTTCCAGGCCGTTGACCCACCATCAGAACTGAGAAAGAGACAGACATATCCACAGGAAGTGTAGGAAAGGGAGGATTTCTCTGATAGGCTAAAAAAAAGTAGAATAATACGTCCATGATTAAAAATAGATTGCATCCTACTCAAATCCATTAAGGCAAATTGCAAAGATTTTCCATAGAAGGGTAATTCCTTTAAGTTAAGTTGCAAAGAATTTCCATGAAAGATATTTTCTAGTCATTAATATTAAGATCTGTGTTTACCGGATGTTCTCTCACAAACTGAGAGCCCAGCCAGTACCAATATGAAAACATTTGTGGACTTATCCAAGTACCACCTCCAAGCTTTATTTAATAGCAACATGTCTTCTAGCAGCAATTAACAAATTAACAAAAAAAAATCAAACCACAATCATCTTAAACCACCTTTAGTTATTACGATATTAATATATCGAAAATAAATCCGTAAAAAACATGTCTGACCCAGAAAATCTGATACTGTGCTTTCATTTCAATTGTCAGCAATGGCCCCTCGTTTGCTAATCTGAATGGGAAAGAATTTGTCAGATTTTCTTGAACTAATGTTGGTCTCTTCAGTAACCCTTAAAGATGCTGTCTTTGCATTCCATTTAACAAGAAATTCAGCTTTGATCTTGCATCTAGGCGTTTGACTAGCTGCACAACTAACACTTAATTTTTCTGCAAAGCTTTCAATTTTTTCGATTACTTTGATCAATTTGCATTAGAGATTCCAAAATCTCCTGCTCAGAGTGTATACAGATGGCTGATAAGCGCCATTCTTAGATTATAGAGTTGTGGAGAACTACAGCTTATCTTTGTTATGCCCCTGCCTGTATTTTTTGTAATCTTTCCCAAGCTACTTGCGCATCATTTCTCTAGTCAAGGGAGTGAGTGACGGAGTGGTTAGTGTCAGAGTCACCAAGCATTACAGCACAGGTACGAGCCCTTGTGCCCAGTCTCTCTTCATCGTTCTTCATCAGGCAGAAGATACAAAAGCCTGAAAGCACGTACTGCTATCAGACTCTTAGATGGACCTCTTGTACAATAAGGTGGACTCTTGACCTTACAAATCCTACAAAATGTAGCGGATGCGGCCCAGTCCATCAGGGGTAAAGCCCTTGCAACGATTAAGCACCTCCACAGGAAATGCTGTTGCAGGTCCCCCCACCACCCAGGTCACGCTCTCCTCTCGCTGCCGTCATTGGGAAGAAGGTGCCGGAGCGTCAGGACTCACACCACCAGGTTCAGGAACAGTTACTACCTCTCGACCATCTGGCTCTTGAACCAGAGGGGATAGCTTCACTTGCCCCATCACTAAACTGATTCCACAACCAATGGACTCACTTTAAAGGACTCTCCATCTCATGTTCTCAATACTTATTGCTTATTTATTTATTATTATTATTTCTCCTTTTTGTATTGACACAGTTTGTTGTCTTCTGCACTCTGGTTGAACGCCCAAGTTGGACATCTTCCTTTGATTCTGTTATGGTTATTATTCTATAGATTAATTGAGTATGCTTGCATGAAAACAAATCTCAGGGTTGTATATGTGCTTTGAACTTTGAACAGCCTGCCTCATTACGATCTTGCTGCTTGTTGTTTGCCTGCACTACACTCTCTATGTTCTACCTTGTTCTACCTCAGTGTACTGGGTAATGACTTGACCTGTATTAACAGTGTGCAAGACAAGGGTTTCTCTGTATCTCAGTCCATGTGACAATAATAAATCAATACCAATGCCAATCAGTCCATGCTAACTGTGGAGCACATCCAGTCAATCTCAATTTCCCCCTAAGCCCCACCTCTCCATCCAGGTGCTCCTTAAAATGACACTATCGTACCTGTCTCAACCACTTCCTCTTCTATATGCCCCCCACCCTCTGCATGAAATAGTTTCCCATCAGGTCCCTGTTAAATCTTTCCCCTTTCACACTAAGCCCATGTCACTTAGTTTTGGACTGCCCTTCCCCGGGTAAAGACTGATACTGCCCACCTTATCTACACCTATCATACGTGCTATCTGTAAGGAGTTTATACGTTCTCCCAGTGGCCGTGTGGGTTTCCTCCAGGTGCTCTGGTTTCCCCCCACACAGTCGGTTGTTTAATTGGTCATTGTAAGTTGTCCCATGGTTAGGCCAAGGGTAGATCAGGGGTTGCTGGGAAGCTCAGCTCGAAGTGCCGGAAGGGCTTCTTCCATGGTATATCTCAATAAATGAATAAATACATACTTCTATAAGGTTTCCCCACATTCTCCTACATCCAAGGCATACGGACCTAGCCTAGTCAATTTCACCTGCCCAACCTCACCTGGTCAACCTCACCTGCCCAACCTCACCTGGTCAATCTCACCTCACCCTGTCACTCTTAATGACTAACACAATCTGAGGATGGTGCGGGAGCATTAAATAATATTTTGGGAGCTTGCTCGCTCATATGTAGGGAGTGTCAGTGAGCTGGGCATTCATAACACGGAGACAACCTGTAGTCATCATTCCTCCAAAACTTCCTGTAGTAGTGAACCAAACAAGTGCGTAAAATTGCAGACGTTTAGAAGCAAGTTGGCCTTCAGCACATGGGGCCGTTGTTGCACCTTTCCCAGGTAGAAGGGGGATTGAAAATCTGGTTGAATGGTGCCTCGACAACCACTGCTCACTCAATGTCAGCAAAGCTGCTCATTGACTAGTGGAGGAGAAAACCAGGTGTCCATGAGCCAGTGCTCATTAGGAGACTGGAGGTGGAAGGGGTCAGTGATTTTAAATTCTTTTGCGTCGCCATTGCATCCCAAGATCTGTCCTGGGATCAGCATGAAAATGCCATCACAAAGAAAGCACGGCAGCACCTCGACTTTTTTAGAAGCTTGTGCAGTTTCAGCATGTCATCAGGAACGTTGACAAACTTCTATAGATGCAGAGTGGAAGGTATCCTGACTGGTTTCATCACAGCCTCATATGGGAATGCCCAGGAACATAAAAGCCGACAAAAGATAGTGGATGCAGCATAGTCATTCACAAGAAAAGCCCTCCCTACCATTGAGCTCATCTACAAGGAGCTCTGCCACAAGAAAGCAGCATCCCACAGACCACCACCATCCAGGCCATGTTCTCTTCTCACTGCTACCATCAGAAAGCAGGTACAGGAGCATCCCACACCACCACCTTCAGGAACAGTTATTACCATTCAACAATTAGGCACCTAAACTAGCGCGGATAACTTTGTTTTTTTTTAATTATTATTTATTTAGAGACTGCGCAGATTAGGCCTTTGCAGCCCTTCAAGCCACCCCACCCAGCAGCTCTCGACGTCCCAGTTCAGCCCTAACCTAATCAAGGGACAATTTACAACGACCAGTCAGCCTACCCGGTACACCTTTGGACTGTGGGAGGAAACCGGAGCGCCCGGGGAAAACCTACGCATTCCACTCTGTAAGGAGTACAGAGGATAACGGTTCTGGCCTCCAAACTCCGAACTCTGAACTCCAACGCCCTTGAGCTGTAATAACTTCACTCACCTCAACACTAAGCTGATTTCACGATCTATGGACTCACTTTCAAGCATTATAGAACTCGTGTTCTCAGAATTATTTATTTACTATTTATTATTATTACTATTATTTGTTTTATTTTGTATTTGCACAGTTTGTTTTCTTTTGCACATTGTTTGTTTGTCCGTCTTTGTGTGTAGTTTTTCATTGATTCTACCGTGTTTCTTTATTCTACTGTGAATGCCTGCAAGAAAATGAATCCCAGGGTAGCATTTGGTGACATGTGCATACTGTGATGATAAATTTACTTTGAGCCTTGAGCCTTGAGATAGGCAAAGGATATTGTGCAGGAGGCAACTATGCCTCTGTCTTGTAGATTGGGTCAGGTATCACTGGGAGAACCTACGGCTTCAGTTAGAGATGCCCAACAACCCACACCACCTAGTTACACCCATGTGACCAGTTAACCCGCTAATGTGAGCTTCTCTGATACGTCGGAGGAAACCAGAGCACCTGGAGGAAACCCACATGGTCACGGGGAAAACGTGCAAAGTCATCTCAGGCAGCAGCGGAGTTAAACCATTTGCAGACACTGCGATAGTGTTACGCCACCGTGCTGCCACCACCCTGAAGAACTTTAAATCTTCCCTGTGATGGGAGCTCAGTGAAACCCTCTCTGTGACCTCTGCTGCCCTCCGACTCGTTGACCATGACCTCACCCAGACTCGCTGCTGCAGCCATGTATCCTTCCTGGGAACTTGTCGAATTCTTTCTTCTCCAGCCTTTTATCTTTCCAGCCCACCTGGCATCACCTATCACCCTGTAGCTATCCTCCTTCCCCTGCCCCCCCCGACCTTTTTATCCTGCTGTCCTCCCCCCTCCTCTCCAATCCTCCAATCCTGAAGAAGGGTCTTGACCCGAAACAACAACTGCTTAATCCCACTCCATAAACTTTTTTAAAATTTTTATTGAGAATCAGCACAGAATAGGCCCTTCGGCCCTTCAAGCCTTGCTGCCCAGCAACCCCCAATTTAACCCCAGCCTAATCACGGGACAATTTACAAATCCAATTAACCTACCAACCAGTAGATCTTTGGACTGTGGGAGGAAACCGGAACACTCAGAGGAAACCCACACAGTCACAGGGAGAACATACAAATTCCTTACAGCTAACAGCAGGAATTGAATCCAAGTCTCCTGATACTGCCTGACCTGCTGAGTTCCTCCAGCACCTTGTGTGTGTTACTAGGTGCTGGCCTTCAAGGCCACTCCTGGAACTGAATGAGTTTCTTGGGATCTTTGAGAAACATAATTCAAAAGCCAGAAGAAAATATATTTGTTCTATTTCATGAAGAATGCAACTTCTCCAACCCATACAGTTAATACTCATTGCAAGACTCATTTAGGGAGTACCCACAGGCAGTATTTAGATATTGTGATTGAAAATGGTTATTTTTACCAAGTAACTAATGTTCAGCTGGTCTTATCAATCTGCACCTGGTTAACCAAGCCTAAATAAAGAAAGGAATATTTTCAAATCGTCATTTTTATCCAGCTAGCCTCCTTCCCCTTCCAGCTAGCCTCCTCCCCCCTTTTTTTTGTTCCAGTGTCTTTCCCCTTCCTTCTTAGTCCTGATGAAGTGTCTTGACTTGAAACGTCAACTGTTTATTCATTTCCATAGATGCTGCCTGACCTGCTGGGTTCCTCCAGAATTTTGTCTGTGTTGCCTTGGGTTTCCAACATCTACGGACTTACTCCTGTTATACTTAAAAAAACATCTGGATCGTAACCTGACTTTATACTCAATATATATGCAAATAAGACTAGCAAGAAAAAAGTTTCAGGTTACTAATACGAGAAAGTCTGCAGATGCTGGAAATCCAAAATACTACACACAAAATGCCGGAGGAACTCGGCAGGTCAGGCAGCATCGATGGAGATGAAACATAGTTGAGGTTTTGGGCCAAGACCCTTCTTCAGGACTGGGAAGGAAGGGGGAAGATGCTGGAATAAAAAGGTGGGAGGGGGAGGGAAAAGAAGTTGGCTGGGAGGTAATAGATCAAGCCAGGTGGGTGGGAAAGGTCAAGGGCTGGAGTGAAAAGAATCTGATAGGGGAGAAGAGTGGACCATAGGAGAAGGGGACCCAGGGGGAAGTGATAGGCAGGTGAGAAGAAGTAAAAGGTCAGAGTGGGGAATGGGGGTGGGATTTGTTTACCGGAAGGAGAAATTGATATTCATGCCATCAGGTTGGAAGAGGAGGGTGGGGTAGAAGGGAATACGCTGCTCCTTTTGTCTAGAAAGAAGCAGGGAGCTTTGAAGCCATGTTGGGGGATAGAAGTGTGTAGGGACTGGACATGCATGGTGAAGGTGCAGGGAATTGAAAGCTACTGAGGAGAGAGAAGTTTCCCAGATGTAGGTGGGGAGGGACTGAACCAAGTTCCTAGTAGCACCCAGTCAGAAGAGTTTCCTGCAGATCTAAAGAAAAGACAAGGCAAAGCACAGCAGTTGCTGGAATTCCCAAACAAAATCAGGATGCTCAGCAGATCACATAGCAGTGAAAGGACAAGGTCAAGCTCAATAGTCATTTATTCAAAGTCAAAGTATTGCCATCTGCGCAAGTCCGTGTCTGCACAGGTGCAATGAAAAGCTTACTTGCAGCAGCATCGCAGGCACAGAGAGTCAGATACTAGCGACTCCACCCACCCTATTCACCAAATTGCCACCAGAGACACCACTGGTCCATCCCCACAAGGGCTACACGTCATCTCCGAAGCTTCTTTGCTGTAGCTATCCAGCTTCTCAACAAAACTCACTCAGGTGTAATGGCCCAACTGTCCCTAAACAACATGCATTACCTGGTCTTCCCTGCTCTCCTTGTCCCGTTGATGGTGATTGAGTCTGTTCATATGTTCAGAGTTTTTTAAAGTTTGATTATTGACATTTGCATGTGTGACCGTTCTGCTAATTGTTGATTGCTCGTGGCCGTTTGCACTGTTGTCTTGCAAATAGTTGGTTGTTATTGTGTTTTCTGTTATGGTATTGTCCTGTGTTTTTATGTTTGGCACCGAACCACAATCAATTCTGGTACGTTTCACATATTGGCAACAAAGTGATTCTGATTCTGATAAGCAGAAAGAGATAAAATTATGTTGGTGCAGAGAGAGAGGAAAATCGGTCAAAGTCAACGTAAAAATCATTATCAAAGTACATCTTTATCACCATATACTACCTGGAGATACATTTTCTTGCAGGCATTTACAAGAAGATAATAGAAATTCAAGAGAATTTATGAAAAACTGACAAAAATCAAATGTGCAAAAGAAGACAGATCATGCAAATAATAAAAACAAATAAATAAATAATACCGAGAACATGGGTTGTAGAGTCTTTGAAAGTAACTCTGTAGGTTGTGGAATCAGTTCAGCATTGAGCTCAGTGAAGTTATCCAGGCTGGTTTTACTTTGAATAATCAAAGTCAAAGGCGAGTTGTCAGATGCACAGGTGCAACGAAAAGCTTACTTGCAGCTACATCACAGGCACAGAGCGACAGGGACACAACACTCACAAGAAAAACACAAATTAACCATAAATTATACAAGAAAGAACACAATTAGCACAAGAAACGCCACTTTTGCACAAAGTGGTCAGAGTGGTCAGATGACAGCTTGGCTTCTTTTGCACGTTGGTTGTTTGTCCGTCATTTTGTGCAGGTTTTCACTGACTCTACTGTAATCCTTTGATCTACTGTGAATGCCTGCAAGAAAATGAACCTCAGTATATGGTGACATACTGTGTACGTGCTTTGATAATAAATTTAAGTTGACATTCTTTTGTGTTGCTAAACTGTGAAGATTGGGCTGGTTCAAGAGCTGGATGGTTGAAGGGAAGTAGCCGTTCTTGAACCTGGCGGTGTGGGACTTCAGGCACCTACACCTCCTCCCCGATGGTAGCAGGGAGAAGATGCCGTGGCTCGGGTGGTAGGGATTTTGATGATGGACGTTCACTTCTTGAGGCATATTATGTAAGCACCGTCAAAATGTCAAGGTCTTCCCACCGAGCAGGAGAGGACGACTGAGAAATCTAAAACGATGGGAAACGGTTTCAGCACGAAGACTCGCCTATTTAAGACTGCAGGCGAGGAGGATGATTGTAAATCTTTGGAATTCTCTATCCTAGGGAGACATGGCTGCTCTCTCATTGAAGGCTAGGATGGATAGTTTTTTTGTACAAGGAAAATCAAAGGGAACAGGCAAAGAGTGGAACTAAGGCCAATAACCAGATTACGGGTGATATTGAATGAGTGTAAGTGGCTAATTGGCATAGTTACCTATGTACAAGGCCAATTACTAATGAGTCTCTTCATGGAGAAAGGCCTCTTGCCATTCATGCCCACACTGGGGCCATGCCATCGCTCCGAGACCCCCAGGAATCCTGCAGTTCTGAGCGGTCTCCTGTTGTACGATGGCTTCCGTAAGGACGGGGACAAAATTGCCGCAGGGTGCTTGTATCAGCTATCCAGCAGCACAAGGTGAGTGAAGTGGCTGAGCCTTATGGCGCTCTGAAGCAGAGAAATTGTTGCTGTTGACGCAAAAGGACACACTTCCTTCTACGCTTCAATGTATATGTGACAAATAAAGCTAATCTTTATCTTTAGAAATTGAGACATCACTTGACAGGCTCCATGTGCCAATGGGCCACCCATGATAAAGTGAATGGTTAGAACTGACAAGGTGGGCTGAAGGGCCAGTTTTGTGCTGTCTTTCTCCGTAACCCAAAAATCTATCTAACTGTGTCTTAAATAAATTTAATGAGGTAGCCTCTTCTGCTTCTCTGGGCTGAGAATTCCTAAAGACAACTACTCTTTGGGAAAAGCATTTCCTCCTCATGTCAAGTAACATGTACAGTACAAAATACTGGAGGAACTCAGTAAGTCAGGCAGCATCTAGGGGAAGGAATAAACAATCAATATTTCGGACTGAGACCCTTCTCATGACTCTCTCTCACACCTCCTCATCTTCATCCTAAATCAACTCCCCCAAATTTTGAGGGTATGTCTCCTAGTTCCAGTCAACATGAAACACTGTTATAGGAAAGCAGCATCCATAATCTGAGATCCCCACCACCCAGGCCATGCTCTTTTCTCGCTACTGCCATCAGGTAGAAGGTACAAGAGCTTCAGAACTCACCAAGCCAGGTTCAAGAACGTTACTACCCCACAACCATCAGGGGATCACTACATTCACTTGCCCGTCCATTGAGATGTTCCCACCAACCAATGATCTCACTTTAAGGACTCTATCTCACTATCTCATGTTCTCGTTATTTATTGCTATTTATATATATTTGCATTTGCAGAGTTTGTTGTCTTCTGCACTCTGGTTGATCTTTCATTGATCCTCTTATAGTTACCGTTGTATAGATTTGCTGAGTATGCCCGCAGGACAATGAATCTCAGGGTTGTACATGGTGACATATAATTACTTTGAGAAGAAAATTTACTTTGAACTTTGAACTCACCAAATATAGAATAGAGAAATTTGTTTCCACTGGAAATAAGAAGAATGAGAGGGAATCATATCCAAACCAATAAAATTATGAAATCTGTCCATTTTCTGTAGCTTTTTACACCTTTCTCTGCATTGTTATTGTTCTACCTTTGACAATGCACTGTGTAATGATCTAATCTGTATGAACAGTATGCAAGACTAGCTTTTCACTGTATCTCGGTACGTGTGACAATAATAGATAAATGCCAATACTATCTCATAATTTTACACGTTTTTATAAGATTCCTTCTTAGTTTTCAAAATTACTAATCCAGTGTCCAACCCACTGCGCAACTCCACCCCAGCAGTTCGGTGACAGAGAACTTGAGCTATCTCTCTGCTCCCCTTCACCACAGCACTGCCATTATCCCTGTTTTCTCTGTGGCTGCTCTTTACTTGCCTGTCACAGCCCCAAAAGTGGAAGGCCAATTCAGTTCCATTGTTAGACAGCAGGCGACACAGGAGGCTGGAATCTGGAGCGACAAACAGTCTGCTGGAGGAACTCAGCAGGTCGGGCAGCATTGGGGTGGAGGGGGGAGGAATTGTCAGCTTTTTGGGTCAAAACCCTACATCAGTCCTCCTGAAGGCAGTTAATCAAATCACCTTCCACAAGATGTGCACAAAGCTTACCTTGGTCGGATCCTAAGCAACACACACAAAATACTGGAGGAACTCAGCAGGTCAGGCAACATCTATGGAAATGAATAACTGTCAATGATTCAATCCTAGACACTTCTTCAGGAAGGAAGGGGGAAGATCCCTTTTCTTTCCAATCCTTCTTTACTTCATGAAAATTTCGAGGTTCACAAAAATGATTCCAAGGTTGAAAGGCTTATCATATGAGGACTGGCGTCCCGTCGTACTCACCTCAATAAGAAGCAAACGCTTTGAGAGACTGGACAAGGACTACACCTGCAACATGCTACACCCACACTGGACCCCCTAGGATTCGCCTACCGACACAACCAATTGACAGATGACGCAATAGCCACAGCTCTACACACCGTCCTTACACACCTGGAGAAGAAGGATGCTTATGTGAGAATGCTGTTCTTGGACTACAGTTCAGCATTCAACACAATAATTCCCTCCAGGCTCAACAAGAAGCTCAGAGACCTCGGCCTTCATCCTGCCTTGTGTAGCTGAATCCTGGACTTCCTGTCAGATCGCCAGCAAGTGATAAGAGTGAGCTCCCTCACCTCTGCCCCTCTGAGTCTCAACATAGGTGCCCCTCAGGGCTGTGTGCTAAACCCCTCCTCTGCTCTCTGTATACCCATGACTGTGTTGCCACCCACAGCTCCAATCTGCTCATTAAATTTTCTGATGACACTACACTGATTGGCCTAATCTCAAATAATAATGAGGCAGCATACAGAGAAGAAGTCATCGCCCAGACACAGTTGTGTCAAGAAAACAATCTCTCCCTCAATGTGGCAAAAAACTAAGGAGCTGGTTGTGGACTACAGGAAGAATAGAGACAGACTAGCCCCTATTGACATCAATGGATCTGGGGTTGAGAGGGTGAACAAGATCCTCGGCATTCACGTCACTGAGGATCTCACGTGGTCTGTACATACTGGCTGTGTAGTGAAAAAGGCACAACAGCGCCTCTTTCACCTCAGATGGATGGACAGGTTTGGTATGGGCCCCCAAATTCTAAGAACTTGCTACAGGGGCACAATTGAGAGCATCCTGACTGGCTGCATCACTGCCTGGTATGGGAACTGTACCTCCCTCAATCGCAGGACTCTGCAGAGAGTGGTGCGGGCAGCCCAGCACATCTGTAGATGTGAACTTCCCACTATTCAGGATCTTTACAAAGAAAGGTGTGTAAAAAGGGTCCGAAGGATAATTGGGGACCGGAGTCACCCCAACCACAAACTGTTCCAGCTGCTACCATCCAGGAAACGGTACCGCAGCATAAAAGCCAGGACCAACAGGCTTCGGGACAGCTTCTTCCACCAGGCCATCAAACTGCTTAATTCATGCTGACATAACTGGATTTCTATGTTATATTGACTGTCCTGTTGTACATACTATTCATTATAAATTACTATAAATTGCACATTGAACATCTAGACAGAGACGTAACATAAAGATTTTTATTCCTCATGTATGTGAAGGATATAAGAAATAAAGTCAATTCAAATCAATTCAAGTGGCTCTGGGTCTGTACTCACTGGAATTCAGAAGCATGGGGGGGGATTTCATTGAAACCTATTGAATGTTGAAAGGCCTAGATAGAGTGGATGTGGAGAGGATGCTTCCTATGGTGAGGGAGTCTAAGACCAGAGGACACAGCTTCAGGATAGAGAGACATCCATTTAGAACGAAGATGAGGGAGAACTTCCTTAGCCAGGGAGTGGAGAATCTGTGGACTTTATTGCCACAGGCGGCTGTGGAGGCCAAGCCACTGGATCTATTTAAGGCAGAGGTTGATTGATTCTTGATTGGTCAGAGCTCGAAGGGATGCGGGGAGAAGGCAGGAGATTGGGGCTGAGAGGAAAATGGATCAGACGTGATGAAATGACGGAGCGGAATCGATGGGCCAAATGGCCTATTCTGCTCCTATATCTTTTGGTCTTACAGCCTTCCGCCTTCCTTTCCATTCCTGAAGGAGGTTCTCAGCCTGAAATGTCGACTGTTTATTCACTTCCATAGCTACTGCCTGACCTGCTGAGTTCCTCCAGCATTTTGTGTGTGTTGCTCTGGATTTCCAGCATCTGTAGAATCTGTTGTGTTTATGCTTCGTTGGATCCTGATTTTTGCCATCCAGAGGTTCTTCAGGAACTAAGAT
The DNA here is from genome assembly GCF_030028105.1 of Mobula birostris. Taxonomy (NCBI): domain Eukaryota; kingdom Metazoa; phylum Chordata; class Chondrichthyes; order Myliobatiformes; family Myliobatidae; genus Mobula; species Mobula birostris. Next base: position 90,845,139 of record NC_092383.1, on the reverse strand, counting down.
TGAGGCATCAAACTTGTTGCTTACAGCTGTTTATTGAATGCTACAAGGGCAATGAGTGAACAAATGAAAGCTAGAGTACCAAGAAGTCATGGTCATCTTAGACAAAAACTAGCTCAGGCTAAAAATATAACAGCATTCCAGTAATAACAATTAACCTATAACATAACCAAATTCAGGAGATCTGACTCATGTTGCAGAAAAACTAAGAAGCTTCTAGAAAAAAACAAATGAAGCTATACTACAATTGCTGGAAAATTCACTGGACAATTACGCGTATATTCTGTAGGTGATTGTACGTAAACAGAAGTAAGCATAGGAAAGTTCAACTGCAAGAAAAATAACAATTCTACACCCTAATCTAGCACCTCAGTAATCATCACCATCATTATTTGCCATGTTGTATGACGTGAGTGATCATGGACTTTCCATGACCATGATTGTTATTTGGCCGATTTTTCTACAAAACTAGTTCGCCATCGCCTCGGTGTCAGTGGTGGCATAACCAGGACTTGTGACATGCACCAGCTGCTCATACGACCATCCACCACCTGCTCCCATGGTTTCATGTGACCCTGATCAGGGGCTAAGCAGGTGCTACACCTTGCCCAAGGGTGACCTGCAGGCTAGCGGAGGGAAGGAGCACCTCACACCTCCTTTGGTAGAGACATATCTCCATCCCACTACCCAGTCCTCAATAAACAAGCTTTAATAAAACATCTTCAATCCACTAGCAGGCTAAACAGCTCACCAAAAGTTTATTCCCCTCCACGGATGCTGCCTGACCTGCTGAGTTCCACCATCTCTTTGCGTGTGTTGCATCTAAAGTTAACCCGCACATAGGTGTTGCTGAGGTAGAGGGCTTATAAACGGACAGTAGAAAAACTCTGTGGTGGATGTTAGGCAAACTCAGCACTCCCACACCATAATTTCATCAAGTCTATCTACGTGCCTTCCCTACTTCAGTGTTGTGAGCTGGTCACTAACCAGGAGGGATTGAGGGATAGGTGTACAACCCTCCAATCTTCCAATGGAGATCAACCCAAGGACACCACCTTGAAATTCCGTAAGGCCATAAGATATGAGAGCAGAATTAGGCCATTTGGCCCATCGAGTCTGCTCCGCCATTTCATCATGGCTGATCCATTTCCCTCTCAGCCCCAATCTCCTGACCCCTCCCCGTATCCCTTCATGCCCTGACTAATCAAGAATCTATCAATTCACACAGCTGCATCCAAAATTAAATGCATGGCAGCTCGATGTCTCATACAACTTTTCATCAATGAAGTTCAACGTGAATGAGTTTTTAATTCTTTCTTTGGGATATGGCTGTGGCCAGCCTTCTTTCTACATCCCTCATTGCCTCCGGAGCAGGTGGTCATGAGCTGCCTTCTTGAACCACTGCAGTCCGCCTAGAGAAAGTGCTTCCACGCTGCTGTTGGGGAGCGAGTTTGTGATTTGAATGAAGAACCAGCTGTCAGAATGTGGAGGGGACTGAACTTTGAGGTACTGGTGTTCCACCAAGCCCATTGCCCTTGCCACAGAGGCCAAGTCACTGGGTACATTTAAAGTAGGGGTTGATAGGTCCCTGATGTATGACTCATTGCCCCTTGTGAGAAATTGTCATCTCTACCCTGAAAAATATGTCCAAAGACATATATTCACCCATCCATTCTCCTTGAGCAGAATTTGATTTGTTCTTGATTCATCAAAGGTTACAGGGAGAAGGCAGGAGAATGGAGTTGAGAGAGATAATATATCAGTCATAATCGAAGGGCAGAACAAACTTGATGGGCTGACTGGCCTAATTTTGCCACTACGTCTTGTGGTCTTATAGTTTTGTTCTCAGTGCTAAGGAGTTGTGTATTTGGGAGATGCTATCAGAGTCAACTGAGCTAGTACCATGGAGCATTTGGTACACACTGCCATTATTGTGAATCCACGGTGAAGTCAAATATGCTCCTGAATGTCAATCAAGGAGGTGGTGCTTTGCCCTGGAATCATTTGAGATTCTGGGTGTTTTTGGAATTGGATTTATTCAAGACACTCCTAACACGTACCTTGTAGATGGTTGAAAAGATTTGGTGACAGCTTAGTCAAATGCCAAACAACACATACAAAATGCTAGTGGAACTCAGCAGATCGGGCAGCATCTGTGGAGGCAAAGAAACAATCAAAGTTTCAGGCCATGAGAGAGTCTACAGATCTGGAAACCCTGAGCAACCCACACAAAATGCTGGATCTACAGAGAGGAGTAAACAGTCAACATGTTGGGCCTAGACCCTTCAATAGCACTGGAAAAGAAGGGGACAGAAGTCAGAATAAGAAGGCGGGATGAGGAGAAGGTGTACAAACTAGAGAAGTTTAAGAATCATTTCTCATTGTTGGGTAGATTCCAATATTTAAAGGTACGGTACTGTACCTCTGCAACTAAAGCACAGATTTTCAGTAGACCAGCAGACTTGTTGCTTAATCCCATACCTTTCACTGTAACCAGTACAGTCAGCCGTTCGGTAACGATGCGAGGCAGGAACTGGGAATGAGGGAATAATATTAGCTTCTGTGGGGATCTCGGCGGGGGGGGGGGGGGCGGAGCGCGTAAGATGGGTCATTGTCTCAGAGACCTGCCTCAGATCGTGGTTGTGAGTACTTGGTTCCACCTTGCCTTCGAGTCCCACACCACTGAGGATGGGAATGATCTCAGAGTCTCCAACTCACACCACTGTCCACCACTGTCCACCACAGTCCACGTCCCGGCACTAAAGGAATGCAGCGATTCAATCAGATCTGATGGGGAGACTCAGAAGTCTCATTCAAGCCAGGCTTTGCATTTTGAGTGCTACAAATTTGCATAATTTATCTACAAATGGCAGTCAGGTCTATTTGAGATATACTTTGCTTTAGGGGGTTTCCAAGGGTTGGTTTGTAAGCGTCCAATAGCTGGCTTCTGTATCATTGATAAATTAAGAAAGGCATTACCATCTACATTGAATATCTGAAACAGAACGAGAATTTGCCACATTCTATGTTATATTAAAATTAATAAAATATATGTTTAATGAGAAATCAAATTGAAATGCACTGTGGGTCAGACAGCATCTGTGGAGATTGATCTGTGGATATTTCAGATCAATAAGTTTTCACTGGAGCAGACAAAAGTTAGAAAGGTTAGTTGTTGAGGGACAGAGAGAACAAGTGTTAGGTTGGAAGTCAGGAGAGGCCAGGTGATACAAGTGTAGCGATTCCAAATGATGAAAAAATGGAAAATGATGAAGGTGGGGAAATGTAATCAGGAGGAAGTGAACGAAATCTAAAATTACCTAAAGAGAAGCAGTGAAAAACTGAATGCAGGAAATGTGGAGCACCAGACAGAAAGAGCTGACGCCTTGAAATTGTTCAATTTCTTTTCATATATTTCTTTATCAATCTCTAGTTAGGACTCACCTAGAGTATTGCACATGGTTCCAGTTGCCCCCACTATAGGAAGGGTGTCGAGGCTTTGGAGAGGGTGCAGGAGAGGTTCACCGGGATGCTGCCTGGATTAGAGAGCATGTGATATAACAAAAGGCTGGGTTGTTTTCTCTCTAGAGCGGTGGAGGCTAAGGGGAGATCTGTTAGAGGTTTATAGGATTGTGAGTGGCAAACGATAAATAGAGTCAACAGATATTGTCTTTCTCGCATGGTTGAAATGTCTAATACCAGAGGCCCTGCATTTAAAGTAAGAGGCGGTCACTTCAAAGGAGATGTGAGAGGCAAGTTTTTTACAGAGAGTGGCAGCTGCCTGGGGAAGTGGTAGAAACAAAAACATAGAAATTAAAAAACAGATTCCTTAGGGATATTGGAGACTTGTAAGATCGGCACATGAATATGAGGGAAATGAAAGGATGGGTGACAATTCCTCAAAAGGGTTCCCCCCCCCCCGCTCAAGATACATGTGGTTGGATGAAGTATTTGACCCAATCTGCAATTTGTTTCCCCCAGTACAGAGGACATTGTACCATAGAGTCATAGCCAGATAGGAGGAGTCCCTTCAGCCCACCAGGTCCATGCTAGGCGTCAAATACCGATGTGGACTATCTCAAACACTAATATCATGAGCTTACTGAAATGGAAATGTTTCACTCATAACAAGAGGTTGGAGGGGCTGGGTTTGTCTTCCTTGGGACAGCACTGATCTGATAGAGGTCTATAAGATCATGAGAGGCATAGTTCAAATTTTATTTAGGACAGAATGATACTCCGGTGGTTTGCATGAATCAATTACAGTCCCTGCGACCTAGGTTCAATTCTCGCCACTGTCTGTAAAGTTCTCCCCGTGACCGTATGGGTTTCCTCCCGTATTCCAAAGATGTATCAGTTAGGAAGTTAGTTGGTTACGTGGGTGTAATTAGGCGGTACAGGCTTGTTGGGCTGGAAGAGCCTGTTACTGTGCTGTATCTCTGAATAAGTAAATAGAATTAATAGGTCTTGTATTTCTGAGCCAGTTGGAGGAGCTGCTCAATGTAGACTGAGGAAAAGGTTATGGAAATCCAGACCATCAGATGAATCTCCTGCATTCCACTCTTTATCCAGTGCTTCTTCATGAAGGAAACCAGGAGTGTATACATTGGCATCCTGAGGGCAATCTGAAACCAGGGAACCAACACTCTGTGACATCAGCAACCACGCAAATGTCATGCACATACAAAATGCTGGAGGAACGCGGCAGGTCAGGCAGCGTCTATGGAAAGGAATAAATAGTTGACGTTTCGGGCTGAGTCCCTTCATCTGCTCTTGAAGAATTTGACGTTTCAGGCCAAGACTCTCTATGAGGTTCCGATGAAAGGTCTCGGCCCAAGACATTGACTGTTTATTCCTTTCCACAGATGCTGCCTGACCTGCTGAGTTCCTCCAGCACTTAGTCAGTGTTTTGCTCTGAGTTTGCAGCATCTGCACTCTTGTGCAAATGACATGCAGCACTTGGGCCTTAAGGTTTGTGTGGACACAGAGCAATCAGATCGTGACTCACGGGTTGGTTGCCAAGGTGCCAGACGTCTTGTTTCAACTTGCTGGTAAGCGCTGTACATTTAATACCAGCAAGCAGCCACGGATAAAGAAGTTATCAAGTGCTTTTGTATCCCAAATGGTAAATGAAGATATCAACTTGATTTATTGTCAAATGAAGATCTAAAACAACCTCCTCTTCAACACTCGGAGAGTACTCAGGAGCCCTCCATCTGTTCCGAAATGGTTACGGTTAGATGACAGGACTCTACATCCGCTTGATCCCCAGACAATGCACATTTTCCATTTTGTATCCACATTACTTGTACTTAAAGATTAAATCAACACACACAAAATGCTGGAGGAACTCAGCAGACCAGGCAGTATCTAGGGGAAAGAGTAAACAGTCGACGTTTCAGCCCTGATGAAGGATCCCAGCCCGAAATGTCAACTGTTTACTCTTATCCATGGATGCTGCCTGTCCTGCTGAGTTCCTCCAGCATTTTGTGTGTGTTGCTTGGACTTCCAGCATCTGCGGGTTTTCTCATGTTAAAAATTAAAGATTAGCTTTATCTGTCACGTGAACATCGAAACATATAGTGAAATGCATAGTTTGTGTCAATGAACAATGCAGTCCACTCTGGTTCAGGAGCCTGATGGTTGAAGGGTAATAACTGTTCCTGAACCTGGTGGTGCGGGACCTGAGCCTTCTTACCTTCTGCCCGATGGTTGTCACAAGAGGAGAGCATAGACTGGATGGAGGGGGTCATTAATGATGGACGCTGCTTTCTTGTGTTAGCACTCCTTGTAAATGCAGTCAATGGTGGGGAAGGTACTGCCTCTGATGGATTGTAATATATCCTCCCTTCCCCCCCAGAGATGTGTTAGGGGCAGCCCGCAAGTGATGCCGTGCTTCCAGTGCCAACATAGCATGCCCACAACTTACTAGCCCGTACGTCCTTTTGAAATGTGGGAGGAAACTGGAGCACCCGGAGAAAACCCAAGCGGTTATGGGGAGAAAGTACAAGCTCCTAACTGCCAGCGGTGGGAATTGAACCCAGAAAGGTGACCACCGGCACTGTACAGCATCGCGCTAACTGCCACACTACCGTGCCGTCCATTGTAAGGAAGTCCCACTCAGCTTTCTTGTCCAGGTGCAGATAACTTGTCCTCCTTCTCTCAAAAAGATATTAATAATCAAATTAAAGCAACAGTTCTGTCTCTGCCTCCCATTATCTCCTCCTCGCTAACGAATGTGTAACAATGCTTGGTTGAACGGTAAGCACGCAGAAACGTGCAGTGCTCCGACAGTGATTTCAATCCTGCTGAATTGTCTCCAACCAAAACGTCGACTGTTCACTCTTTTCCATACATGCTGCCTGGCCTGCTGAGTTCCTCCAGCATTTTGTGTGTGTTGCACTGATTTCAATATTTTGGATCTGAATGAGGCTTACTGTAAAGTGACCTTGAAGAGGGATCTTGAGGTCAAAGTCAGTTGCTCGCTGAAAGTGTCCCCACAAGTCAACAGGGTGGTAAAGAACAGGATGGCAAGCCTGGATAACCTCCAGCTGGATGGCATGAACATTGATTCCTCCTACTTCCCCCACTTCCTTCTCCCTTTTCTTATTCTTCATCTTGGTTCCCTCCTCACCCCTCTCTTCCCTTCACCTGCCCATCACCACCCACTGGTGCCCCTCTTCCTTCCCTTTTATCCACGGTCCACTGTCCTCCCCTATCAGATTCCTTCCTCTTCAGCCCTTAACCTTTTCCTCCTATCGCTGCCCATCTTCTCACTTCACCACCTTTCCAGCTTCCTCCAAACTTAGCTTCACCTATCACCTGTCAGCTTGTGCTTCTTCCCCTCCCTCTCCCACCACCTTCTGATTCTGGACCCCCCCCACCAACCCCTTCTTTTCTAGTCTTGATCAACTCAGTCTCAGCTCAAATCGTCAACTGCTTATTCCCACCCCACCCTCGTAGATTCTGCCTGACCTGCTGAGTTCCTCCAGCATTTTGTGTGTGTTGCTCAAAGTTTCCAGCATCTGCAGAGTCTCTTATGGTCAAACATCCTGGGGGTTTTCTTTTGTGAATTTGTTTATGGGATAGATATTGGCCAGATACTTTTCCTCGAGGAATAAGGATGTGGTGGTATAAGGATGCTCTTTATGTGGGCACCTCTGTAGTGTGACCCCATTACAATTTGGGGTGTTGGGGTTCAGAGCATAATTTCAGCGTCCTATTTAAGAAAGTTTGTACATGCCCCCTGTGTGTGCGAGGGTTTCCTCCGAGTGCTCCAGTTTCCTCCCACATTCCAAAGACACGTAGGTTGGTAGGTTGATTGGTCATTGTACATTGTCCTGTGATTAGGCTAGGGTTAAATCGATGGGTTGCTGGGCGGTGAGGCTCGTTGGGCCGGAAGGGCCTGTTCCACACTGTATCTCTGAATAAAAATAAAATAAAATTAGCGTCTGATCAGAGCGAAAGCCTTCTCGTGCTCCTGCATCCAGTCACTGAATCTGCTCAAGACTGTGAAGCAATGGCTGAAGGCACAAAGACTCATTAGCTCACAGACAAAACCGTTGCCCTTAGCAAATCTGGCTGTTTATATGGAAACCACACCTTTCAAAAGGAAAAAATGATTAAGACAAGGAGTTGTATTTTCATTGAAACTAACAGTGCAGTCCCTTGTTTTACATAACGTGTCTAATCATTACAGTACATAAATTATGAGTATGTATTTGTTCATGTTTTTGAAGATCTGAGCCTCAGTGGTGACCTGACCCTCCAGGGCTTACTACCATTCTGAAGCCGGGGGTGGGCCTCTTCATGATCCACCATTTTCCCTCTGCTGGAGGCCCGCCCACAGCGTTGTTGGGGAGACTTTGATTCGGGAGCAATAAAGGACATTAAGACCATAAGATAAAGGGGCAGAAGCAGGCCATTCAGCCCACTGGGTCTGCTCCAGCGTTCAATCACGGCTGATTTATCTGCCTCTGGTAGGTCCTCTGCAGAGAAGACAACCCAGGGTTTGTCCAACCACTCCTTGTAGCTCACGCTCTCTAATCCAGGCAGCATGTGGGTGAACCTCTTCTGACTGGCGCAGGTAACAGGCAAAATCCAGACATCACGACCCTGGAGGTCCTGCTTTTCAACTTTCTACCTAACTCCCTACATTCTCTCTTCAGGACTTCCTCCCTTTTCCTACCCATGTCATTGGTACCGATACGTACCACGACTTCCAGCAGTTCACCCTCCCCCATCAGAATACAGTGAACCCGATGCAAGACATTGCTGACCCTGGCGCCTGGCAAGCAACATACCATCCAGGTCTCTATCGCATCAGAAGAATCTGCCATCTGCTCCTCTAATATGGAATCCCCTATCACTACTGCGTTCCTCTTCTCCCCCTTCCCTTCTGAGCCACAGAGCCAGGCTCCGTGCCAAAAATCAGGTTGCTGCAGCTTCCCTCTGGTAAGTCATCTCCCCCCACCCTGCCACAAGAGTATCCAAAGCGGTACACGTATTGCTGAGGAGAATGACCACGGGATACTCTGCACTGGCTGCCTATTCCCTTTCCCTCTCATGACTGTTGCCCATTTACCAGCTTCCTACTTCCCTGTGGCTCCTATCTGTCACCTCCTCATTCTCCTGTATGAGCTGAGGGTCACCCAGCTGCAGCTCCCATTCCTTAACATGGCCTCTGAGGGGTTGGAGCTTGATGCACTTCATACAGATATAGTTATCAGGGAGACCAGAGGTCTCCCAAAGTTCCCAGGTCTCACACAAAGAAAATATCATTAATTCCCGAAATGTTCTCAGCGCACTAGCTATGAAACACTTGTTAGAAACTTACTTAGAACGTCCGCTTGTGCTCACCCAAGCCTTTTAAGCCTGACCACTCTAACACTGTCCACTCATGCAACAGCCGCTCCACTTACACCTCCCTTCTCTTTATTGGCCCCTGCCAAGTGCCTAGTAGGTCGTTGTAATTGCAGCCTGCCAAAAAGTCCCCAAAACACCTAGCAGAACAGCAATGGCTAGAGTTTCTAAAAGAAATTTGGAAGGTGCAGGAAAGGAAGAAGAAGTATTCTGAAGGGAAGATGAGGTAATTGTTGCTGACAAAGGAAGTCAAAAAAAGCATAAAAGCAAAAGAGAGGGCATACAATACAGGAAAAATTAGTGGGAAGGTAGAGGATTAGGAAGCTCTTAAAAACCAACAGAAGTCAACAAAAAACTATAAGGAGAGAAAAGATGAAATATCAAAGTCAAAGTTCAAAGTAAAATTTATTATCAAGTACATGCACGTCACCACATACAACCCTGAGATTCTTTTTCTGGGCATACTTAGCAAATCAATAGAATAGTAACTGTAAACCGAAAATATCAGGGACTATAAACTGTAAACAAACTATGCAAATGCAGATATAGATAAATAGCAATAAATAACGAGCATAAAATAACAATATAACAGAGTCCTTAAATGAGTGTAACTATGCTCTTTTGTTCAAGAGCCTGATGGTTGAGGGGTAATAACTGTTCTTGAACCTGGTGGTGTGAGTCCTGAGGCTCCTGTACCTTCTACCTGATGGCAGCAGTGAGAAAAGAGCATGGCCTGGGTGGTGAGGATCTTTGCTGATGGATGCTGCTTTTCTACGGCAACGTTTCATGTAGATGTGCTCAATGGTTGGGAGGGTTTTACCCGTGATATATTGGGCTGAACCTACTACCTTTTTTAGGGTTTTCCGCTCAAAGGCATTGGTGCTCCCACACCAGATCAGAATGCAGCCAGTCAGCACACCTTCCACCACACATCTATAGAAGTTTGCCAAGGTTTTTGATGACATGCCAAACTTCAGCAGACACCTGAGGAAGTAGAGTAAAGTTTACTGACACTCTCCACTTCTGAAATATGAAGGTAAGCTAGCCAATAATATTAAAGAAAATAGAAAAAGTTTTTCAGATATGTAAAGAATAAAAGAGAGATGACAGTGGATATTGGGTGACTAAGAAATAGCAGATGAACTTAATAAGTATTTTGTGTCAGTCTTCACTGTGGAAGACACTAGCAGAATGCAAGATATGTGAGAGTGTCACGGGGCAGATATGAGTGTTGTTGCTATTACGAGGGAGAAACTGCTTGGGAAGCTGAAAAGTCTATAGGTAGGTAGATTGACTATACCCCAGGGTTCTGAAAGAGGGAGCTGAAGAAAATGTGAAGGCATTAGGAGTGATCTTTCAAGAATCACTGGATTCTGGCATGGTTCTGGAGGATTGGAAAATTGCGAATGTCACTCCACTCTTTAAGAAGGGAGGAAGGCAGAAGAAAGGAAATGAAAGGCCAGTTACCCTGATTTCATTGGTTGGAAAGATGTTGGAATCTGTTACTAAGGATAAGGTTTCAGAGTATTTGGAGGAATATGACAAAATGGGCCTAATTCAGCATGGTTTCCTCAAGGGGAAACCTTGCTATACAAATCTGTTGGAATTCTTTATGGAAATAACAGGCTGGATAGACAAAGGAGAGTCAGTGGATGTTGTTTATTTGGATTTTCAGAAGGTCTTTGACAAGGTGCTGCACATGAGGTTGCTTAACAAGATAAGAGCCCATGGTATGACAGGAAAGATGCTAGCATGGACAGAGTGTTTGCTGGCTGGCAGGAGGGAGAGAGTGGGAATAAAGCAACCCTTTTCTGATTGGCTGCTGCTGATTAGTAATGTGCGTCAGGGGTCGGTGTTGGGACTGACTCTTTTTACGTTATGCAGTATGTCCATGATTTGGATGACGGAATTGATGGCTTTGTGGCCAAGTTTGCAAACGATATGGGTAGCTGGAAGTGCAGGTAGCTTTGAGGAAGCAGGGTGTCTGCAGAAGTACTTAGGCAGATTGGAAGAATGGGCAAAGAAGTGGCAGATGGAATTATAGTGTAGGGAAGTGCACGGTCATGCACTTGGGTAGAAGGAATAAAGGCGTGAACTATTTTTGAAATGAGGAGAAAATCCAAAACTCAGATGAGCAAAGGGACTAGGGAGTCCTTGTGCAGGATTCCCTGAAGGTTAACTTGAAGGTTGAGACGGTGGTAAGGAAGGCAAATGCATTTTTAGCATTCATTTTGAGAAGACTAGAATACAAAAGGAAGAATGCTGTGCTAAGGCTTTATTTTAAAAATTGGTCTGACCACACTTGGAGTATTAAGAGCAGTTTTGGGCCCCTTATCTGAGAACGGTTGGGCTGGGATTGTAAAGGGTCAAGCAGAGGTTCAGGAGAATGATCCCAGGTATGAAAGGGTTAAGATAAGAGGAATCTTTAATGGCTCTGAACCTGTACCCACTGGAGTTTAGCAGAATGAAGGGGGATCTCATTGAAACCTATATAATATTGAAAGGCCGAGATAGAGTGGATGTGTAGAGGATGTTTCCTATTGTGGGGAGTCTAGGACCAGTCTCAGAATAGAGAGAAATCCATTTAGAACAGAGATGAGGAAAGATTTCTTTAGCTAGAGGGTGGTGAATCTTTGCCACAGATGGCTGTGCAGGCCAAGTCATTGCTTATATTTAAGACAGAGCTCGATAGGTTCTTGATTAATCAGAACATCGAAAGTTATAGGGAGAAGGCAGGAGAATGGGTTCACAGGGATAACAAATCAACCATGACTGAAAGGCAGCAGATTCAATGAGCACAATGGCCTAATTCTGTTCCTATGTCTTGTGGTCTTTTTCACCCACTCCAATGCCTCAACATCCTTCTTGTAATGGAGACACTGAAGCTGATCCCAATGCATGTCTCCGGCCTCATTCGCCCAATTGTAGGACTGGGCATTTCCCTGCTCAGACTCCCTGCATCCAGCAAGCGTGAAGTCACTGAATTCCGCACCCACTGTCCCCTGGCATAGGTCTCAAAGCTGGGCCTGCAAGGACAGTATCAGACAATGCCAACACACAAGTGCAGGAGGAGCTTTATGGAGGGAATAAGCAGTCAATGTTTCGGGCTGACAACCACAACGCCGAATGCTTATCCCCCTCCATAGATGCTGCCTGACCTCCTAAGTTCCTCCAGCACTTTGTGCGTGTTGCTCTGGATTTCCAGCATCTGTAGAATTTCTTGTGTTTATCGGACAATATCAAGTCGCTTTGTGAAGTGTCAGTGCAGAGGCCTGGGGACTGCTCACCTTCCTGTTCTGTCAGACTGGGTGCAACACAGTCAGGAGAAATACAAAAAGGGGAAGCAGTGAACTTGTAAAATTGCAACAGTCTCAGATATGTATCAGCTTGGCATGACTTATCTTTTATTCTTCAGTCATTTTGCAAATCAATTAAATTTAGTAATTTATTTCATGTGTGGCGGGGTGGAGATACATCTCTACCAAAGGAGATGCAAGGTGTTCCTTCCCTCTGCTAGCCTGCAGGTCACCCTTGGGCAAAGTGTAGCACCTGCTCAGCCCCCTGATCAAGGTCATGTGAAGTCATGGGAGCAGCTGGTGAATGATCACATGAGCAGCTGGTGCCTGTCACAGGTCCTGGTCATGTGACCACTGACACCAGGCAGACAATCTCTGAAGAGTATCAATAACGGCTGGGGTCACCTGTCTTGTAAAGACACTGCCCAGAAGAAGGCAATGGCCAACCACTTCTGTAGAAAAATTTGCCAAGAACAGTCATGGTCATGGAAGACCATGCTCGCCCATGTCATATGACATGGCACATAAAGATGACAATGAATTTATTATAAATTTTATTAATTTGAATTTTCCGCATTGAACTGCGGTCAATTTGTCAATGAAGCAATCCCTACAAGCATGCAGCAAGAACCTGGACAACTGTATCTCATAGGATGAAAAGCAACTATTAATATACCAGTTTTTTTTCTTTTTTTTTCCACATCCCATTCCCATTCTGACATGTCTACCCACGGCCTCCTCTACTGTAAGGATGAAGCCACACTCAGGTTGGAGGAACAACACCTTATATTCCGTCTGGGTAGCCTCCAACCTGATGACATGAACATCGACTACTCTACCTTCCGCTAATGCCCCAACTCCCCCTCGTACCCCATCTGCTACTTATTTTTATAAACACATTCTTTCTCTCACTCTCCTTTTTCTCCCTCTGTCCCTCTGAATATACCCCTTGCCCATCCTCTGGGTCCCCCCCCCCCACCGTCTTTCTTCCCAGACCTCCTATCCCATGATCCTCTCGTATCCCCTTTTGCCAATCACCTGTCCAGCTCTTGGCTCCATCCCTCCCCCTCCTGTCTTCTCCTATCATTTTCGATCTCCCCCTCCCCCTCCAACTTTCAAATCCTTACTCACTCTTCCTTCAGTTAGTCCTGATGAAGGGTCTCGGCCTGAAACGTCGACTGTACCTCTTCCTAGAGATGCTGCCTAGCCTGCTGCGTTCATCAGCAACTTTGATGTGTGTTGCTTGAATTTCCAGCATCTGCAGAATTCCTGTTGTTTGCATTTTTAAATATACCAGTAGCAACATTAGAGTCATAGGGTCATACAGTAGGGAGACAGGCCCTTCAGCCCAACTCGTCCCTGCTGACCAAGGTGCCCATCTAAATTAGTCCCATTCACACATAGGCCCATATCTATTTGATGTCTCTGGGCCTGTACTTGCTGGAGTTTAGAAGAATGAGGAGGGATCTCATTGAAACCTATCGAAATATTGAAAGGCCAAGATAGAATGGATGTGGAGAGGATGTTTCCTATAGTGGGTGGGTCTAGGCCCAGCCTCAGAATAGAAGGGCATCCCTTTGGAACAGGGATGAGGAGGAATTTCTTCAGCCAGAGGGTGGTGAATCTGTGGAAATCTTTGCCACAGATGCTGCAGAGACCAAGTCATTGGGTATATTTAAAGTGGAGGTTGATAGTCCTTGACTGGTAAGGCTGTTAAAGGTTTCAGAGAGAAGGCAGAAGAGTGAGGTTGAGGGGAAGATAAATCAGCCATGATGGAATGGGAGAGTGGACCCAATGGGCCAAGTAGCCTAATTCTGATCTTATGTCTTCTGGTCTTCATGTTCAAGGTGAAGTACAACCAGACGAAACAGTGCTCCTCCACACAGTGCACCCACAAAACATATATCACACACAGTACATAAAACAAAATATTACCACAAGTAAGTTCAAAATATAACTCAAAATGCAAGTAGTGCACAGCACAGGTAAACAGTAAACAGCTCACTGTCCTAGTGACGTGGCCTTGGTGGTGGCAGAGTATTCATTAGTCTCACAGCCTGAGGGAAGAAGCTGTTACCCAGTCTGGCAGTCCTAGTCCTGATGCTTCTGTACCTCCTTCCTGATGGTACAGGGTCAAAGGGATGGTAGGGATCCTCACCAATGTCTTGGGACTTTCATCTGCAACGCTGTCAGTAAACGTGACAAATAGGAGGGAGGGAAACCCCAGTGATGGTCTTATGTACACTCACAGAATATACTGCAATGACTCACCGAGACAACACTTCCCAAATGCATGGTCTTTATCACCTCCTCCAAAACAAGTGGTCTTTGCCACCGAATGTCAAGGTCAGTAGGTGCGGGGAGCACTACCACCAAGTCAGACACCATCCCCCCGACATGAAAATGTGTCACCATTCCTTCATTGTCTGTGGGCTTAATTCCTTCAATTCCCTCCCCAACATCATCTTTACCAGATGGACCACAGCCGTTCAAGAAGACAGCTCACCACCAAGAGGCAATTCGGGATAGTCAATAAATGCAGGTTTTTCCCGTAATGCCCTCAATCCAAAAAGGTATTTAAAAGAGAAAACACTAAAACCACCATTAAATACTCACCTTTCTAAATGTAATGACCTGGGAAAGGTTTCCCTGATACTGTAGAGGTTTCTCTGTAGCGCAGTGTTTGGGTTATGACTAGAGATAACGGGGGCTTTGGAATGTGCGCTGGCCAATGAGGGGAGAGGCTTTTCTTTCTTGTGGGCCCGAGCGAAGGTCTCGCGGTTTTTCTGCTTGGCGGAAGATGGAGAGAGAAGATGCTGGAACGGGGAAGTTGTAGACTTCAGGACCGAGCGGATTTGGAATGGGGTCGGGAGTGGACACCCGGGGGGGGGGGGGGGGGGGAGTCGATAAAGAATGAACTGGCGGGAAAACAGTGAGCTCCAAAGTTGCACATTGGACTGTTTCATGAGAATTGGCCCTTTTTCTTTTTGTTTTCTTTACTAACCCTATAGTCAAATTAAGAATTATAAAGCTCAATTGTTTAATTGCGTATTGTATACTGTTTGTTATTTTGTGGTGCTGATTTGTAACAAGGGAACACATCACACAGCATCCACACAAACAAGATTTCTTAACTTTGACCGGGCCAGGGGATATCATCCCCTAGATTAAGCGGCTATCTGAACCTAGGGTTACATGAATATAGTATGTATCTGTGTAAATCAAAAATAAGACATAAAGATTAACTTTATATATCACGTGTACATCGAAACATCAACACATACAGTGAAATGCTTTGTCTGTAACAACGACCAACACAGCCCACAAGCATTGCCATGTTTCCAGTGCCCACACAGGATAGCCACAACTCACCCATCTTTATGCCTTTGCAGCGTGGGAGGAAATCAGGAAAGTATGAATATTTCACTAAGTTTTATCAGGGGTTATGGATGAGAAAGAGAAATTGAATGAGCACATTTAACCTCTGCAGGTGTTCTACTCTGTTTTAAATGGACATGCGGGGGGGGGGGGGGGCTGCAGGGTGTAGATATGCCTCTACCGAAGGAGGTGTGAGGCGCTCTTTCCCTCCGCTAGCCTTCAGGTCACCCTTGGGCAAGGTGTAACACCTGCTTAGCCCCCGATCAGGGTCACATAAAGCCACGGGAGCAGGTGGTGGATGGTTGTCTGAGCAGGTCCTGGTTATGTGACCAGTTGGTGCATATCGCCAAGTCCCGGTTATGCGACCACTGACACCAGGCAGACAATCTCTGAAGGGTATTGATAATGTCTGGGTCACCCCTCTTGTAAAGACACTGCCCAGTAGAAGGCAATGGCAAACCACTTCTGTAGAAAAATTTACCAAGAACAATCACAGTCAAGGACAGACTATGATCACCCACGTGATATGACATGGCACATCATGATTATATTGATGATCAATGGACAGGTTATTAATAAATTCCCATTATTAATGATGGAAACACTACAGTTAATCCATGAGTGTGTAGCGTAATTACAGTACAGACAACCCAGGTTCGATTCCCACCGCTGCCAGTAAGGAGTTTGTACATTCTCCCCATGACCACGTGGTTTCCTCTGGGTGCTCTGGTTTCCTCCGGCAGTCCAAAGACATACTGGTTGGTTAGCGAATTGTAAATTGGTAGGTTATTGCAAATTGTCCCTTGATTAGGCTCAATTAAATTGGGGGATTGTTGGGTTGCATGGCCTACTCAGCACTGTAACGCAATAAAAATAAATAAATGTTTTTTGAAAAAACATTTCGCAAAACAGAACATGTCCTCCAAGCCTATAATTATATTGTACATCAGAAAGTTATACCCCTGCTTCCCAGCTTCTCCCATACAAAATCCATGACTCTAAAGATGCTCAGAAGAGCTCTAATTACCATCAACAGATAAGAAATATGTGACCAGGTTACCATGTTAGTATGAAAACAACGGATGATTGCACTTCAGCAAGAGCCTAGTCTCCTGCCCTTCTGCTTTAGTTTCCTACATTGACTGCCGGCTCGCATACCACTCGGTTCTCTGCCCTCCTGACCCCAAAATGAAAGGTCTTAAAATCCAGTGTCCCGTAACTTCCCTGCACCGCCATCTCCTCCATCACGACCATCGGCGGCCCTAATGACACAGCGCAGGAACAGGCCCCTCGGACCACAATGTCTGCGGCCGAACACAACGCCAGGTTTGGTACATCCCTGAGGCGCGCCTGTGTTGATAGCCGGCGAGATGGAGAGATATTGCCCGTACACACCGACTGTGGTCTCCCAATGAAGAAGTCAAGAATCCAGTTGCAGGGGGAAGTACAGCAGTGGAGGTTTTGAAGCTTTTAATTATTTTTTTTCGAGGTACCGCGCGATAACAGACTCTTTCGGCCCAACAAGCTCAATTATACCCATGTGACAATTAACCTACTAAGCCAAGAGTCTTTGGAATGTGTGAGGAAACAAGAGCACCTGGACGAAACACGTGTGATAATGAGTAGACAGTAGAGACAGTGGCAGGAATTGAACTGGGGTCACAGGCACTGCAGAAGCATTTCAATAATTGCTATAGAACCAATCTGCCCCGATTAGTCCTGGGGATGACGGTATTCATTATAGCTGAGCAGTATTTATAAACAGCAGCCTGGCGTGGGTGTTACTGTTGTCCAGGTGATGCAAGTCCGAGTGGCGAGCCAGTGAGGTTACATCCGCTGTAGACCTATTGTTGGCAGTGGTCCAGGTCCTTGTTCAGGCAGGGGTTAATTCTACTTTGAGAGGGGTTAAGCCTCTCAAAGTACTTCCTCACAGTAGATGTGACTGCTACTGGGTGGGAGTTGTTGAGGCAGCTCACCACTCTCTATGTAAAAAAAAAGGTTCCTTTAAACTTACCTCTCCTTTAAACTTACCCCTTGCCCTCTAGTATTTGTATTTGTATTTCTATACTGGGAAGAAGATTCTGCCTGCCCTGTCTATGCCTCATAACTTTATAAGCTACTACCAAGTCTCCCAGTGGGCACGTGGCCGAGTGGTTAAGGTATTGGACTAACAACCTGAAGGTTGTGAGTTCAAGCCCCAGCTGAGGCTGCGTGTTGTGCCTTGAGCAAGGCACTTAACCGCATATTGCTCTGCAATGACACCGGTGCCAAGCTGTATGGGTCCTAATGCCCTTCCCTTGGACAACATTGGTGTCGTGGAGAGGGGAGACTTGCAGCATGGGCAACTGCCAGTCTTCCATAAAACCTTACCCAGGCCTGCGCTCTGGAGAGTGAAGACTTTCCAGGCATAGATTCATGGTCTCGCAAGACTACCGGATGCCTTACCTTACCAAGTCTCCCCACAGAGGCCGGTGCTCTGGAGGAAACAATCTAAGTTTTTCCATCCTCCCCATCTGGCCCAAGCCCTCCAATCCTGGCAGCATCCTAGTAGACCTCTCCAACGCCACCATGTCTTTCCTGCAATGGGTCAACCAGCACGGCACGCAATACTCCAAGTGCAGCCCAAACCGAAGTCTTACACCTGCAAGACCCTCTGTCATTAACTTATCTGCGATGTGGGCCTGTAGACGCTGGCGTCTAGAAGAATGAGGGGAGGATCTCACTGAAGCCTATCGAATATTGAAAGGCCAAGATAGGCCGGACGTTGAGAGGATGATTCCAAATGTGGGGGTGTCACGATGTGCGCTGGCAATATCAGACTCCAAGTGCAGAGGAATGACAGACTCTGATGTAGAGATGGTGTTGAGAGTTTATTCACAATAATTCCAAAAGAACATTGGCGGCTTAGCCAAGCGACACCACAAGAAGTACCATTCTCAAAACAAGGACCCTGCGATTAGTACTAATCAGGCGTCCACTTAAATAATTCAAGTAACACAGAATCCCCGAGCCTATCAAAATAAACTTAACAAGCTTAAACAGAAAACCACATTACAAAGAGCAAGTTGCTTGAGAAAAACCACAGGGAACTCTAAACGGATAATGACTCTCATTAAACAACAGTTAACTAATTCAGATGCTCTTAAAAGCCTTACAGCCCAATACTCTCCAGCTCCCTGCACAAACCCAAAGAAGTCATTGCAAGGGGTCTCTAGGACCAGAGAGCACAGCCTCAGAATACAAGGAAGTCCCTTTGGAACAGTGAGGAGGAAGAATTCCTTTAGCCAGAGGGTGGTGAATCTGTGGAATTCACTGCCACAGATGGCTGGGGAAGCTAAGTCATTGGGTATATGTAAGGAGGAGTTTAATAGGTTCTTGATTTGTAATGGCTTCAAAGGTTATGGGGAGAAGGCAGGAGAATGGGGTTAAGAAGGATAATAAATCAGCAATGATGGAATGGGCCGAATGGCCTCATTCTGCTCCTATATCTCCTGGTCTTACCTCAATATATTGTTCAATTTACCTTTGTTTCCTTCTTTCATATTGATTAAACAAGACAAATAAGATTAGTTTTATTTGTCCAATGTACATTGAAACATTGAAACATACAGTAAAACATGTCGTTTGCGTCAACGACCAACACAGTCCAAATATGTGTTGGAGGCAGCCTGTAAATGTCACTGTGCTTCCAGAGCCAACGTAGCATGCCCACAATTACTAACCCTTACCAAACCATAGGGCGGAGGGGTGGAGGTACATCTCTATCAAAGGAGATGTAAGGCACTCCTTGGTCACCCTTGGGCAAGGTGTAGCACCTGCTCAGCCGCCTGATCAGTGTCACATGAAGCCATGGGAGCAGGTGGTGGATGGTCATATGAGTGTAGCTGGTGCATATCACAAGTCCTGTTTATGTGACCACTGAAGCCAGGCAGACAATCTCTGAAGAGTATCGAAAATAGCTGGGCTCACCCGTCTTGTAAAGACACTGCCCAGAAGAAAGCAATGGCGAACCACTTCTGTAGCAAAACTTGCCAAGAATGATCAGGGAAAGACCATGAACTCCCACGTCATTCGACACAGCACGTCAGGAATGAAAGCTAACCCATATGTCTTTGGATTGTGGGAGGAAACCGGAGCATCTGGAGGAATCACAGCCTGTTTTGGGGTGAACGTACAAGCTCCTGACTGGCAGCAGTGGGAATTGAACCCCGATCTTACAGATGGCACTGTAAAACATTGCACGAACCTCACGCTATGTGCCTCCCTTTATGATGCTAACATGCAAGTCCCTGCAATCCCAGAAAAATAGGTTTTGATGCAAACTCAACCAATAGAGTTATAAAGTCACAGGTCCCCTGGCCTCAATATCAGGGAAATGTAAGCATTGTTGCCATTCAATTAAATCCGTTTCATATTTTGATATTCCTTTGCTTTGCTGATTTCAGTTCCGTCTTTTATAGAAACTCACCCTTCCTTGCTGTGCAATAATCAGGAATCATTCTCTTCCTCATTGTCAGACATAAAATCAAGACCACAAGACCATAAGAGATAAGAGCAGAGTTAGGCTATTCAGCCCATCGAATCTGCTCTGGCATTCCATCATGGCTGGTTTGTTTATTTGTTTGTTTGTTTGTTTATATTGAGATACAGTGCAGAGTAGGTCCTCTGGCCCTTTGAGCCGTGTCGCCCAGCAAACCACCTATTTAACCCTGGCCTAATCACAGGAGGATTTACAATGACCAATTAACCTACTAACTGGTACATCGTTGGACTGTGGGAGGAAACTGGAGCAGCCAGAGGAAATCCATGCAGTCACAGGGAGAATATACAAACCCCTTACAGGCAGCAATGGGAATTGAACCCCAGTTGCTGGGACTGTAAAGCCCTGTGCTAACCATTGCATTACCTTGCCGTCCCCATTATCCTCCTCATCCCCATTCTCCTGCCTTCTCCCTGTAATCCTACTAATCGAGAACCTATCAACCTCCACTTTAAATATACCCAACAACTTGGCCCCCGCAGCTGTCTGTGGCAATGAATTCCACAGGTTCACCACCCTCTGACTGAAGAAATCCCTCCCCATCTCTGTTCTAAAAGGATGTCCCTCTCTTTCAGTAGGATTGCCTCTGCTTTTAAACTTCGAAATAGAAGAGAATCTTCGCTTTTCTTTATTTTCTTTGGAGTCACTTCCCTGTCTTTCCCCAGAGCCCTTCAATTATCCTCCTTCTGGCTCTGACCCAAATCTCCATTGAAAGTCCCTATTGAATCTGCTTCCACTTCCAGAAAGCATGCTATCCAGATGCATCACAGGCTTTGCCTGAGAAGCTGCAGGGCTGCGGACGCATCTCAGCATATCGCGGAAAGCAACCTCCTTTAAATGGTCTACACTTCTCACTGCCTCAGTAAAGCATCTTGCAGAGTGAAATGGATTTCTGACTGCACAATCTCCCACATTATGACTTTGCACCTTACTGTCTGCCTGTGCTGCACTTTCTCTGTAACTGTAATACTTCATTCTGCATTCTGTCATTGTTTTCCCTTGTACTACCTCCCTGCACTGATGTGACGAAACAATGGCCACGGCACAGTAGCATAGTGGTTTTGCGTAACGCCATTACACTGCTAGCAGCTCAGTTCAATTCCGCCCTAATGAGCTCCTCGGGCCTGTGCAGCCCACTGGAGGGCTTTGGACTCCAAGTTTTTTAGACACTTGAATTGATTATTTGTTTCTGAATGAGAGTTGTAGACTTCCTTGTGCTCGCTCTCGAGCAACTCGCTCTTTGTAATGTGGCCCCTGGTGCTTTCTGTTTAAACTTGGTAAGTTTATTTTGACCGGCTCCGGGATTCCATGTTACTTGTATTATTTAAGTGGACGCCTGACTAACATTAATTGCGGGATCCTGGTTTTGAGACGGCTCGGCAGAGGAGCCAAGGTCCTGTTGGACAAGCTCTGGTCGCCGTCTCTGCATTGGAGTCTGTCTCTCCTCCACACTTGGGTTCCGACGTTGCCAGTGCACATTGTGACATCCGCTACCTCAGTAAGACAGCCAGCATAATCACAGCCGCCACCCTCCGTTCATCCCCTCTTCTGCACATGAGCGGAACAGGCCCTTCCAGCACAATGAGCCGCGGCGCCCGACAACCCACCGATTTATCCCTCGCCTGATCACAGGAAGATCTACAGTGGCTAACCAACCTACTAACCGGAACGTCTTTGGACTGTGGGTGGAATCTGGAGCACACGGAGGAAGCCCACACGGCCACAGGAAGGACATCCAAATTCCTCGCGGATGGCATCGGAAGTGAACAACAAAATCCAATGTGCCGAGCTGTAACAAGAGCCGCGCTGACCGTTACATACAGAGTCCTACCAATGGACTCCCTTCGTCACCCTTTAGCTCTGCACAGTTTCACTTCAGCTAATAGCTCTGTGGAGTACTCAATGGGACTCGAAACATCCTCAGCAGTGATTCTGAATCTCACAGAATCTCCCTCAGCTTATAACCTGAGTAAGGTAACCTCC
Organism: Mobula birostris; assembly: GCF_030028105.1. NCBI lineage: Eukaryota > Metazoa > Chordata > Chondrichthyes > Myliobatiformes > Myliobatidae > Mobula > Mobula birostris. The sequence goes on along the minus strand of NC_092383.1, from coordinate 90,823,083 downwards.
TCCTGATGGCTACTTAATACCCGAGGAATGGGTGCTCCTCCTGGGTGAGGGTTGCCCAGAAGTACTGACAGCGGTTGGGAGCACAGGATGCAGTCTGGCTGCTGGGGAGGTAGGTGGGAGTCCTCCTGCTTCACTTAGGCTGGCAGGGTCCTGTGGGGCATAACGGTTGTGACAGTGGTGAAAGAAACAGATAAACATAGTTGATGTCAACCCTGTCATCGCACCCACCTGAGACGTATCTATCCACGACAATGCTTACAGACTCACCTGACACCACATCCACTGAATTGTGTAATACTGACTCCAAACCCAATACACCCTCAGAATTATATAGCATCAAAACAGGCTCAGTCCGACTGGTTCATCCTGACCAAGATTCCAACTAATCAAGTCCCAGTTGTCCATGTGTGGCCCAATCCACTCCAAACCTTCCCCATCTAGGAACTTGTCCATGTAGCGTTTAAATGTTGTTAATGTACTGTTCTCCAAGAAGACAACCTTGTTGTAGGGTTTGGATCTCAATGACCCTGAGAGCTGTGTTGGCTGGGGTCAGGGCTTTATGCTTTAGCTCTTGGTAGGGTCACCCAGGCCAAACAGGTCAAAGGGTAGAGGCCAGACTAAGAGTGGTCCACTGCTCCTCCAGATTCGGGAGTTCAGTTCAGGACTAACAACCCCGACTGGTCGAACAAAACTGTTACGGAAACAGCAATGAAGAGTCCTTCTACATCTGAGTGCGACGGTATTCCTGAGACTCCATCCAGGACGTGCATGATCGACAGTAGTGAAAACCAAGAGGAAGCTACTGAGATGATGAAGGAAGCCCTGAACACTGCCAGGGATGGAGGATCTTCATTGCTGCTCTAAATGCCAGCAGCATAACGGGCAGTAATAATAACAATAATGTTCGGTACCTGTCACAATTACTTCCTCTGGCAGCTCATTCATTATACTGACCACTCTCTGGGCAAAAAAGTTGACCCTCAAGTTTCTATTAAGTATCTCCCCTCTCACCTTAAGCCGTTGCCCTCTCGCTCTTGAATCCCCAGCCTGAGTCCATTCACCCTGTCTACGACCCTCATGATCTCATACTTCTCAGGAAGATTATCCCTCATTCTTCTAAGCTCCAATGAGAAAGTCCCAACCTGTCCAACCTCACTCTCCATACTCACTCCCTCAAGTCCTGGCAATGCCTGTATAAATTTCCTCTGTACTTTTTCCAGCGTAACGGCATTATCAGGTGACCGAAGCTGAACACAATATTCCAAATGCAGCCAAACTGACGTCTTGGAAAACTGCAACTTAACACCCTATCTTCTACACTCGATGCCCTATCTGATGAAGACCAGCAGATACACTCCATCGATTACCATCCTCTTCCTCCTGTGGACAAGCCAATTCTGAATCTACGCAGACGAGTACCTCACTGTACCTTTGTACATGTGACAATAATAAACAACTTAATCAATTTACAAAAGGATATTCCTCTCTATGCTTTCGATAGACTCACCTCTGAGCAATGAAAAGCACTCTTCCTTGATAATGTCCTGCTTGGTGAAGGGATGGCTTGCACTGGATCCCAGCTCGGTGAAGGCGAGAGCTCAGCAGACTCGTAATGTGCCTCCCCAGATGCCTGACCCCACAGTGCAGTGCATATTTTGTCAGTTGGTATGTTTCCAAACCACCTGATGTTGACTTCTGTGAAGTGGCTCTTCACAGAATAATGGGGTTGATAAGAGTTGAAGTGGTACATTGAGTCACTTGCTGTAAGGTAGGCTGTAGGTGGGGGTAAAATTTTTCTGTTTAAAAGGACACTGTGGTCCAACCCCATAACCACAAGAAAGATGACTACATTTACTATCAGTGCAAATGATGAGTCATGGCGTTGGAAAGTCCAGACGATCTCACCGGTTGACTCTTAGTGTTTCTTGGCCAAAGCTTCACTAAACCTCTCAACACAAACAGAGAATAGTGATTCAGGGACTCATTCAGAGAAAGCACAACAGTATTTCTGAAATATTTTCCCATCCAATTTACCCATAATATTTTCCATCGAGTAGTTTTGCAAACTCTCTTCGCTTCAAACAACATTGAGGTTAATCTCTCTTCACTTCTCCCTCTACTCGGTATGTTTTGGCTCTAGAGTGGGGTTTTAATTTTTTCTTC